>NC_044302.2:14154560-14234560 GCF_004027225.2 Strigops habroptila
TTCCGCAGGATGGCCCTTCCTACCTTTGAAGGTCTCGGTTTTCACCACCCTATCCGTCAAACACCGGTCCACCACCAGCAGAGAGAAGGAGTTCCAGATAGATCCAGTATCCATCTATGCTGCCAATGAATCAGGTGGAGATAGTGGAGATAGTTTTATTATTCCTATTTCATGGGGAAATAGCTGATCAGCTCTGCTTATTATCTGACATGAATGCAATAGGAAAAATAGTGGAGACTGACAACCAAGGCAAGGCACATATTTCCCAATAAAGGCATCTTCTAAAGAGAAGTTTCTTTAATGAGGTTTTTTATTTTTTTCTTAATACTTATTCTAACTTTTTTAAAAAACCTTTTCTCTCACTTATTTCTACAGATACAAAAACCAAACCAAACCAAAACCAGACTAAAATAAACCACAACTTTCCCAAACACTGTGCAACCCATAGCAACACTGGCAACTTCTCATTCATTCATTGACATCAGTTGGGCCAAACACAGGTTTTTCCAAGAGGCTATCTACAGATAGTTCCTGTGAGCACCATCTTTCTCGAGAGTGCTCCGAGCAGCAATTTGTTACTGAAATGCATTCACAGGGCTGTGATCCTGATACTCAGGTAGTTGGGTCATGGGTGGAAAGTTCTTTCCCAAAGACCTACCTGGTACCAGGCAGCAACACCCAACAAAACAAAACCTGGGTGGATGCAGAGCCAATTCTTCACCTGCAGGTTGCATGCTGCTTTCTTTGCTTTTCAAGGACTAATTGATTCTCTGTATTAGATTATTCCTTTTCATTTTTTCTGCGCACACACATATAGCACTGTCATTTCCTGAACCAGGCAGGTCAGGGATGCTGGATGGGTCTGCTCCCATTTCCAACCCCTTCCTCCCTTCCCTTGCCTTCTCGCAAGACTGTGGAATGTCTTTTCTCCCAGCTTTATCCATTATTCATACCATCTCTTCCAGCACCTGTACTGCTTTTCCCAATTTCTGTTGCTCTCTGGCAATAGAAATACCTATTCTTTTCCTTGACTTTCTGTCAACACCCCTAGTATCCCTGAAAGTTTCAATTTTTTTAATTTTCTGCCTATCGAAGCTACTAAAACAAAGGTCCAGAGAATGACTGACCTTGTCATACAGGTCTGAAAAAATAGACTTTTTTTTTTTTTTTAAATAGTATTATTACTGAGTCAACTAATGGGAGCCAGATCAAATATGCTTCTCTTTTTGTAGGGGGCTGAAATAATTTAAATGCGTGTTGTAATTGTCCATCCTTTTTCTGTGCAAATAAGAAACCTGCACTCAAGCAATGCCATGTTCAGCTGTTTTTCCAGATGGAAAGATGGAAAAAATCAGAATATCCTTTCACTCTCTGAAGAGGAAGCAACCAGCTTTTACACAACATAAATTAGTTTATCCAGATTTTAATATTTTATATTTAAAATAGAAGCTGATCCAAGATCTTGGCTTCAAACAGATGAAAGGCAGGGTGCTTGTATATTTGTAAGCCAATTCTACTTAACTGCAACTAGGATTGTGTACATGGAAACCATTTCTATATGAACAAAATTAAGTGAAATGAAAAACCACTGTTGCTGATGGGCTTGGCACTGGCCAGCAGTGAGTCCATCTTGGAGACAGGTGCATTGGCTCTGTCAGACGCACGAGAAGCTTCTAGCATCTTCTCACAAAAGCCATCCCATATCCCCCCCACTACCAAACCCTTGTCATGCAAACCCATGCAAACACAGACTGTTCCATTTGCCCTCTCAGAGGGGCAGGAATTGGACACTGGTCCAGAGCGGTAGCAGAGATTACATATCTCCAGGAAGAAAGAGAAGCATGCCAAACCCCCCAAAAGCAATAAAACCCCCTCGTTACCCAGACATCCACATCATGCTGGGGTCACCAGAAGCAGGAGCAGTACAGGCTTAGCTGTATTCATGCTTACACATTCAGGTATGCCTACACATATGTTGATATGGGGCCACATATTTCTGATATTTTCATTTGTTGCAACATTGCATACATGGTAAATACATCCATCCTCCTTCAGTAAATCATCATTTTACAATGAATATATACTTAGATTATTACTGTAATGCTGATGTGCTGAACCATTAGTAAAAAAAGCAAGCAGGTGATAAAAATGATGCAAGGACTCCCATAAAGTGAGAAAAAAAACCCAAACTACTGTAGCAAATATTAGCAGTGAGATAAGTAAATTAGCGATTATTCTGGAGATAAACTAGTGGGTAGATAGGAGTATGTAAAGTGTATGTTGCTGCTTGTATCTTTTTCAGTTGGGAACTGTGAGCTGCATCCTCCAAAATCTGTGTAGTGTCAGTGCAATAATATAGATGGATATTTAGGACTAGGCTATGACCATGACTCTAAGGCAATTGCCTTCCATAGAAGTCAGCACACCAGCAAATTTCATCCTTATTAACTTTGCTGCTTTTATACATCGCACTAATTAAAAACCCTACCATAAATGTTGCTCTCAGATACTTTGCATAGAGTAAATATGCTATGGGAATCCGGTATAACTGCAAATTTGCCTCTAACTAGAAAACAGTCAGTGACCCTGAAGAGATCAATTTTTAGGCAGCAACACAAGGTACCCATGGAACAGAGAGATTAACTCTTCTCAGCATTTCAAGACTCCAAGTGAAATCAAATCTTCAGAGAAAACGTATATCCAGAGTGGCTTTGGAATCCAGACATAATATATAGAGAAACTTTCAAAGCAGGTCATTTATTTGACATAATTGTGTGAACATCCCTTTAAGCTGTGCAAACCAGAAAGATCATTTCAAAATATTAACTTATTTCTTGCTATCAACAACAATGCAATTAATTCCCCTCAATAAAGATTGTTTTTGCAAAAGAGCAATAAGGTGCCTCTGCAGGGGGCATCATTATCATTAAATAATCACACCCCAGGAGACGCAAGGCACTCTGCAGTACCATGTACATTTTAGCACTCCAGAGTATGATTAGTTTGCGTTAACCACACCCCAGCATAGCTAATTGGGAAAAGAGTTTATAAACTGAGGCGATTTCTGTATTTATTATAATATCTTTTTTGGAACTGACAGTGAAACTGGGAAGTTTCTCACAATTCCCATGGAAAAGGTGGCCAGGCCTGACCCAGACAGGTAACATCTTCCTGAGGCTGCAGTAGAGGCAGAAGGAGCCCATAACGCCAACTTGCTGTGGTAATGCATATTAATATCTGCATCCTTAAAATGTTATGTGAGCAAATCCCTGTGTATAACAAGGAGTTATGACTTTGGAATGCTATGTTTTTCTATAAAAAGCAAAACAAGCTCAGCTGTCCTGCACATACATGCAGAAAAACAGACACATGATATTTTAACGGAATTGCTGCTTCTGATCTGCTGAATGTTTTATGTCACTTTGGACGGTCTGCTGTGATATATGGCTAACTTTTGGAGGTGGATGGATTTTTAAAAAATACATATATTCACAACATAGGTAATGCTATGGTTCTATAGTTGTCCTGAGGTCTCAATTTAAAGCAGTAGTCTTTAACACAGAACACATCCTCAAAATTAGATACTTCTATTACGAGTGGAAGTTATGGCGATTATAGTCTAGATCTGTTGATTTTCCGTTGCTGAAAAGAACACAGAAGAAAATTACGGAAGAATCATGGTTTTGTACACAATTTGATTGTGAATAAAGCAGAAACCAGATCATCATTTTGGAGATGAAATTCAAGCCTGCTTTGACATCCACAGGCACAACTTCAAAGGCAATGACACAGGCGCTGTGTATCTCGCACCATTGGCAAGGGTAAAGAAGCACAGTAACTATCTCAGTGTGGATCAAGCCTCACTGCTGGAGACCTACCAGCCCTTTTCTGGGATACTAGATGTCCCTCATTAGTTTCTGCAGGTGAAAAGGAAGGGAAGCTGCAAGAGAATGGTACCTCTTCAAAGAGATGGTGAAGACGCCATGGAGATGTCCGCCTTGGGTGCTGAGGACACAAATCCAGGAAAAGTCTGCATGACCAGTGGCAAAGAAGATTCCATAGTCATTCAAAGACTGTGAGAAACTATGACTACAAGAAGTCATTGCTACATGCAAGCCCTCCAAGGGTAGGGTATACCCAGTAGATCTGTGTGGAGGATACTAGTGAGCAGCATTAGTTGCTTGTATTAGTAGATCGAGCTATCTCTATATTCAGTGCTGTCATCCATTTCTTCTCATCAGTTTAAAGAGACTGAAAACACCATGTAAGATGTGTAGGCTGGATGCACCAAGTCTTAACAAAGTGCCCAGCAGTTCCTCCTCAGCAGCCAAGAATCCTGCCGGGTGCAGGGGTGTCATTAAAACTGAATTAGTGAAGCTTCTCCCATTTACTGATCAAACCACGTTGAACAATGGTTGTTCAAGAGAACAAAACAAAAATAAGAAAGGAGTTAGGGATACAGGAATTCAAATGAAGCAAACAATATCATATGCATGAGCAAGCAGTATGCTTTTTTTTAAACACAGGTTATTTTACAATCAATATTTAAAGTAATTTTATCAGTAAGCGTAACCAATACTTCATTACTATGTATGTGTAGCCAGTAAGCTATAGATTTATAAATATGAGGGTTATCATGGCTTCAGTGTAGCAAGGCACAGCCGTTTTAAAATTGAAATTGTCAGATTTTATCAGTTGTCTTTTTCCACAGGATAATGTAACTTTACAATTACTTAGCTCATAAAGAACTAATTTCATTCAGCTTCCAATAAATACTTTCAAAACAGGAGTCTATGGCAAGATTTCTTGAGTGGTCGAATCATGAACAATAATGGTCATACAGACTTTGAGGGAAAGCCTTTATAATGAGATTAATACCTGCAGGCTTCCCACACAAAGATTTCGTTTTATAAGCAATTAATAATAACGTCTTTTTTCTATTTTTTGTCTATTACAAAAGAAAATAAGTTATTGATTTCAACTGCAAAAATAACTATTTGCATAACATTGTTGATTGTATGTTCTACTAGCACAATCAGAATTAATTGGAGCAAAATATTTTATTATTTTTAAATGGGTAAAGATTTTATATATATTAGCATTTCTATCTGATTAGAACAGTCTGTTTAGCAGAGCAGCACTATTAGGAGTGCAGATCAGATTATCATATTCAATCCACACAATGGTGTAAAGCCTTCCTCAATACTGGCACCTCAATACTGACTTATGGGTAGACCTTTGAAAGTTTTCCTAAACTTTATACGTGATAAGTACTAGTAACTATCACTCAGCTCTTGTTACATTCTAGATACCATGTTCCTAATTAAATATTTAGAATGAAACAGCAGACAGTCAGATATATGGGAATTTTGCTACTTATTTCCATTTTATTTGCCTGATAAACCCTACTATTCCCTCCATGTTTGTTTGTGGGAGGAAACTCACCCTGCAGAAGGGCAGTCAGAGCACCTAAGTTTAGTCTACATAAAGAGCTGGTGGAGGAAGATCATCTGCTTTTGGGAAGTGCTTCTGCTCTCAGGAGGGAAGCAAGTCACGTGCCTGAAAGTGAGACAACCTGGTTATCCTTTTCCGTTGCAACAGGACAACACCAGAATTCTGTGATTAAACAATTCACACCATAATTCATCTTTCTCAATTCAGTACGTTTTTAAACAGATCGCATTTGCTATGAGACCAAATATAAACTTTATCTAAATTCTATACATGATTACTTTAAATTACCTGTTTTGTGAGAAGGGATTTTCTGTAAATATAATAGTTTCAAATGTAAAACTAAAACAACCTAGTGATACCACTTTTAAGTTGATAAACTAGTCATGCAATATACTGTGCTTCTTTAAGGATTTATAGTTATACTCAGGCCCTCAGTCTGAGTAAACACCAAATCGTTTCTGGTTCCCAGACTGAAAGACCTCTTAGCTTATTTTCTAAATGAATTCATCACAAACCAAATGACTGACATCACACCAAGTGAAATCTTTGGTAGCATCTATACTCATCTGATGTTTCACTCCAGCCACCACCACCCAGATGGCACGTGTGCTTTGCTGGGGCAGTGTCTGTGAGCAATACAAGCCGTCTTCTGCTTGAAACAGGATCTCTCTTCTCTACCTGGTGACTTATATTTTCAAGGATGCTAACTACTTTATTTTTGATCCAGCCCTCCCCTGGGCTGATTCCAGCTGAATTTGGTAGGAACTGGCTTCTTGAATTAAAAATTTCTAGGGAAGATGGTCAGGGACATAGATACGCGTAGTTACACCAACCCTTGCTTTCCACAGCAAGTGCTCACCTTCTGCTTCTCAGCTCAGTCATCATCAGAATATTTGGGTTTGGTTTTTGTCTAGCTAGGTTATGCACAGATTCTGGACTGTCACCAGCTCTGTAGGGGGATCTCATCTGATCCGTTTTCTCATGTTTGCTTTCCCTGACCAACTACCAGCTGAAATAGGTGCAATCAGAGAATTAACCAAAGCTTCCAAACCTTCCCACAGCAATTAACATGAAAATAAGAAAAAGGAGTGGGAATGAGAGAGGACGTGTGTGTGTGTGCATGTATACATGTGTGTGTGTGTGTGTGTGTGTGTGTGTTTGGGGAGATACACAGGTGTTAGGTTTTAAAGATAAGTGCAATTTAGGACTACTTGGTGCCCCAGCATTTGAATAACAAAACTTAGGAGTAGGAAAACACATTTTGAACTCAAACAACTATAGCAGGTTCTTGAATTGCAGCTGATTTGAATATTTGAAATCCCTGATAGGCTGGCTAGTCATCCAACACGAATAGAAACAAAATAAAATTACATGGGACCAGTCCATGTGCAGATTAACTACAGGCACAGAAAGCACAGAGGGGAAAAAGCAGTAAGAAATTAAAGGAAAATTCTGAATACCTAGTAAATCTGAGAATTTCATAAACATTCTACACAGAGGAAAGAAACAAAATCTGGCAACTAAATTATGCATTCAGAATCGTATGCTTAACTGGGATACTTCGCACTTGGATTTTGGTGAATGCTGCTTTTAACTCCATTGCAGATGTTCATATTCATAACACGGACTATGCCCAAATTTAGCCAATATCAAACTGCTTTTATACATATACTACAAATATCAAATGCCTGCAAAAGAGGCTAGAATTAAAGAGTAGAGAATGTAAACCGGACTGTGAAAGAAGAAAGGGAAAATAGATTAAAATAATTTTTAGAAACACCAGTTCTTGGAAAAAAAAAATCACTATTAGCAAATTATCAGTTGTTTCTTCAAATAGTAAGACTAATAATCAATATGTAAAAAAAATAACCAACTGCATCTCTCATTTTTTGTCCTTCTTTCTTTCACTCTCATATTTTATGTACAGTAACTCACATTTCTCAGCCCACTGTGTAGCTATAAACTGAAATCAAACATTCAGACAGTAAATGAAGCTGCAGTTTGTATTTATAATGCTCCTATAACTATGTATATATATATTATACAATCTCAATCTCTGTTAAAAGAAAAAAAAAGACGCAGAGGCAGTTCAATAGAAAGAGATCATTTTATTAAAAAATCATGAATGCAACTGCACTCATTCAACCTTAGAAATGTTTTGATGGCTTTTCAGCACTGCAATATATTTAGATGGGAATATGTCATTAATATAAACAGCAGAATAGAAACTATTAAGCTAACACAATTTAAAACTGAGCAAACCTGAGTATTTGATTAAAGTTTTTGTACATTCTATACACTTGAACAGGTAACATAGAAGCATAATATTTCTGTTGATTTTTAATTTGTTAGAAGTATTACACTTGAAAAGCCAAATTTTCAGTAGTTTGTATTTAGAAATTAGAAATCTGGTCCTGTAGGAGCTTCTTTAGTCTGATTTTCTCAGCTATATTCTGTATGTCAAGAGAAGTCTAAGACAAAAAGCAGTAATGAAGCACACGGTAGGAACCATCTCCTTTGTTACGAGGCAACGCTAAATGTGCTGAGTTTGAGCCAATGTACGCTTGGTAACTTTCAGTGATAAAGACAAAATCCAATTCCATATATATTTAATGGATACAAAATTTTCTAGAAGTTTTGCGAATCAAACACTACGGTTACAGAGGTCATGTATTAATATGCAGTCTAGCCTTTAATGGATGTGTTTATTTTTCTAGACTGAATAATTAGCCAAGCATTTTTTCCCTAGGATAACATTGCATTACACAAATACAGGGAGCTGCTTACTAAAACCAATTTAAATTATACCTTGTATGCAGCATGTGCAATAGCTGTGCTCCTATCTATAGGATATTGGGGGGTAAATTTTTAAAGCAGTGCACAGAACATAATCTTGTTATTTGCTAACTGGATTTGTGTGCTTAAAACTCAGACACTGCTTTGAAAAATTACCCCTTCAGAAGGCTGACCTGGGCGAGGATTGGAAGTTTTAAACCTGGATTGAAACAGAAGTTGTAACCCAGCTTGGTAGCAAAGGCTGGCTTAGCAAAATGACTTATTGTAGTCATACTACTGTTCAAATGGCCAAATTAAAGAAACTAATTCTGATTCTAATCACATCCAGTGGAATTCTGATATGCTGACACCCAAAATTACGGCTCTGTCATTAGAAAGAGAATGAGTGGGAATGTTTTGAAATTTTTTCTATAAATTATGAAATAGACAGTGCCCTAAGTGACAGGATATGACACTTTTGTTTTTTGATTATACAGTTAAAAGTTTTTAGTACTAGGCTTAATTTCAAGGGTGAATTTCATCAGAGTGGATCTAATCCAAATGAAATACCTTGAAGATTCTTACTTCTTCAACTATCAGAGATCTATCATGTCTACTGCATGAAGCCTCATTTTCATGTTAGAACAGATGGGCAAAATTGTCATTAACAGAAACTGACAACTCTAAAACTGAAATATAGATATAGAAAGGAATCTAATGAATTAAATCAATGTTATTGAGATGAAAGCCAAAGAAATTAATAGTGATTTGTAAAGTTACCCTGTATTTTAACCTCAGTATATTTTAGTCAGTACGATTTTAACATTCACAATACCTTTTCAGATTCATTGTTAATGTCTTGCTGTGTAATACACTCTTGTTTTAATATATCATCCTCTTTTAGGAGACTCGAGGACTTTGGACTCCATTCAACCGGACCAGTCCACGAGATGCTGTGAAAGACAACAAATCCAAATTCAGTTGCATTTTCCCCTGTCTTCAAGCACAGAGGCAGTGACACTGCAGCATTTCATGTACTTCTAGAGCAGATTCCTATGTTGGCACATTTCTAACCAAAATGACTTGCGAGGAGAGAGCTGCTTGAAACTTACTTGAAGTCAAGACTCAGTTTATTGTAAGCTTCTTTAGACCATATCTGTTATTTATTTTCAGCCTTCTAGATCCAAAATGAAACACTTTCCGGCTAATATGTCTTGTTTGATATGTGGGGTTTTTTCACTTGCATATCTAATACAACAGTTTAGATTTTTGCTATGACACATATACAGCCCTGAATGAGGACAAGTACATCCACATCGTCCAAGGACACACTATTGTGAAACTGTGGAAGCTAGAAGGCAATGGATATAAAATAAATATCATAGCCATAAGACTCATCCCAAGTTGCAAGGGCAGCAGAAGCTGCACATCCAAAAGCCCTCCCAGGCTGAAAGGCTGCAAACTCTGAGCTAAGTCAGAACTGCTCTTACCCTGCCCATGCTCACAAAGCTTTCCAACTCCTAGCTTAAACACCTTCCTACAAGATTACTGTTTTCCATTTAAGACTCTTTCTTTCTCAAAAGGAATTGTGGGTTTGGTTTGTGTTTTTTTTCTTGCAGACTACCAAAAATAAGCAATTCTATATACACCCCCTTTACTTTTTCATGTCTGGGTAGGCAGCTACATTTTTTAAGTAGCACCAGAGATTATCCAGATTGCAACTGCAGAAGTAAAACAAGTAAAACATACTTATAAAGTGAACTGAAAAGCTGAAAGCAAATGGCAAAAATGGGTGCTGAATGCTCTCATGCATCAGCCTGATGGAAAATTCAACAAAAGAAATGAGACTTGTGTCACTGGTAATGTTAAACTGGATTTAACAAAAAGAGAAGAACAACGTGTGCTTGGTGTCTTTTTCCATAACAAGAAGGTTTCAGAGGGGAAGAAATGCAATACTTGAGCTGAATCCTTTAAAGCCAATTATCTGCCATTTATAGCTGTATTTTAAGCCACAACATCATAAAACTGTAGCTTTTCATGTCATGTTTCAGCAACTGCTGTTTATAATGTCATGCAAGACCAATAACATATTTGATTGTACAGAACTATTTATTCAATTGTCTATTTTACCCAACCAAATCTTGACTCTATGTTTTCTACTATATGGTTTATATCACTTCCCAGTCCTCACTTTCTTGGCACCTCTTTAGCCCCCTGCTTTTATAAACCCAGCAGCCTCATGCACCTTGCTTTTCACCTTCCTTTGCTCTTGGGTAAAGCACAGAGAGGTTAGAAGGGGTAGTTTGCATGGCACTGGTGAGCATGGGGATGACAAAAGGGAGAGAGCACTCTCCTCCCCTCACTCTGAGTTTGATCATCAAGTTGCCAAACAGCAAAATGTGTCATCTTAGTTTCTATTGACATTCTTTAAGAATCTCAAAATGTATTCATGATACTGGGTCTGAAATTTGCTTACGGACATCGTCTTAGCATCTTGTCCAACATAACTGAACAGTAATCAGCCGACTGACAATTCATTCACCACACACGCATGCAAAATAACAAACAAACATCAACTGTTTTGAAAAATAAGATCTGTGGAAGAGAAAGAATCAGAAAATTATTTCAGAAGCTCAGAGACTTAATAATGAAGGCAGTGTTCAAAAGACACTTAAAGAGCATTACAGACAGAGTAAGGGTTTAAAGTGCTATTTTTAGTAATGTTCAATAAAACATGCATCTGCTATATGTTTTTGATTTTATGAAGAAGCTTTCTCTTCATGACACTACAGCAGGTTTGTCAAACTTCAGTCTAGTATGAATCATTTGATTGAAAAGTGCGACAGAGACACAAACAACAGCATACCACCTCCAGAAACCTCTTTTTGTTTCAAAAAATTTCCATTTGGATTCAGAGGCTGAGGATCAAGCCAAGTAAAAATACAGCGTGCCATTGAAATGGAGATGTTTTATTAAGAGCAATCTCTTGCCAGCAATATCCGTTATTCTCCCCACACGCAGCAAACTTGCCCATACATTTTTTAAATGCAACTAACCTTTTTTTATTAAACAAATCAATCTGAAGTAGAAAGTGCGATTTTAATTGCAGTTTTGCATTTAACAAGGCAGCATGAAGATCTGGCTGGGAATTTACCAAGCACTTTCCCAGGGGCTAAACCCTGTCAGGCTCCCCAATTTCCTCCCCCCTCTCTCCCCATGCTGGCAGAGCACCACAGTCAGTTTTTAGGTATTCAGCACACCCTTCACCTTGACTTACTTGCTCATGCATTTTCTACCTGCTATTTACATGCATTACGCCCGCCTGCGCTGCGTTGCCAGCTGTGTGTATTTCCACAGGCTCAGCTGCCTGGCCTTTAGCTCATGTTCATTTGGGGTGAGCACCCCAAGCTCCTGCACCAGGCAGGGAGAGAGGGAATGGGCACTTGACCTTTGCAGCAGGGCTATGTTCAGCACCGTGTGCCACAAAATGTATGCAAGGTGGTGATCTATTTTACTCTCTATGATTAGTGCTAGACTAACTGTTCAAAGGGAAGCCAATGCTACTTCGCTAATTTAGTCACATACAATATTAGATCTTTGAAATATGCCTTATGCGCAGCCTGCATTACCTTTTACAGACAAATACAAAAACATGGTCAACATTCGCAGTAAAATTATCATAGAAATGCCATCTGAAACCTTATTTCCTTTTACAATGTGCATTTCACAAATAACTTGTATTAAAATTATGTTTTACAGGGCAGAAATAGAAAACAAATACTCCTAGTAATTTAAACAGGCATTTGCATAACATGAGTAAAATCATGTTAGAGAAAGAGTTCTGCAGCTGGAAGAGTGAGGTAAAAATACAGATACAGTGATTTTAACTCTGAATGTAAAAATGCCTTTTAGCTGTCATAATTAGTGAATTAAAGTGTACTTTCATCAAAACCATTCTAACTAAGATTACTGTTATTGCTCTTACACACTGCTTCCTGCTTGTTAAATAGCATAATATTAGTAACAGGTAAATCACAGATGTCCAGAAAATCTCTTCACTGAGGCATCACCCAAAAATATTACCTTATTCAAGCCCTTGCCTTGCAAAAAACACTTCTTACAATGACAAATGGTTATTTACAAAGCTGCACTGTTGCTTAAAGTGCTTTAATATCAATTATGCCTTGTGTTTAAAAATTGGATTACCCCGTGATGCGGGGAGTTTGCAGGAGTGCACAGAGCAGAGCAATGCCCAACCTGTCATTACTGGGGACCATCCTGGGAGCGGTGCAGGTGCATGCTGTCTTGGAGGATACTCCAGAAGATGCCATGCATGGCTAGGGTGAAATTATGAGTAATTAGCAAAAGATTTGCTACAAGAACCACAGATGAAATTAAGGCCAATGCACGGGGACTGTGAGGGCAACCAGGAGCAAGTATCCCTGGAGGATGGAAGGAGAGCAGTGATGGTCACTCCCTGGGAGCTGAAATAAGGTTGTTGGTGTACTTCAGAGAGCCTAGACCAGATCTCAATTTAAACAAGATTGGATTAGGCATTTTAAGCCTTCTGATGCAAAAAGTCTTCTGCAGAGGTCTTCTCTGACTGCCTATAGGAACTTGCAGTCTCATTTGAAAAAATTGTGCTACAACACAGAGATTCTTAAATATTTAAAAGCCTTTTTCATTGGTTGTTCATCAGATTGATTATGATGCATATTTCAGCAATTTTTTCTAAAAATGCTCATCAGAGGATCAAGAAACGTGGTGTTCTGTGTGCTCTACATTGATTCACACTATTTCATTTTAATTCCAAAATACTGAATTCAGAAAACTGCCAAGAAAACAAAGCAGGAAATGTTTGTGTTTTGCTGTATGTTGCATATGCTCTATGGTAACTAAGAACACAAAAGAAATAGGCTGAGGAATGCAGCAGCATCTATCACTCACTAAATAGCAAGCAGAGGAATAAAAACCAGTAGCACTATAACTTCCCTCAGAGTACCTGTATGTTTTTTCTTCTGTGTTGACAAATAACAAAATGTCCAGGTTTCACATGCTACTTGATTTGCTTGAGCTCTGCAATTCAAATGAAATTCAAGCATAATTTCATCACCAAAACACAAAGCCATGCATATCTCATGATAACTAACCTCGAACTAGTCCAGAAAGTTTTATAAACCTTTGTGAAGGTCTTGGGTTAAAAATGTCAGTTTGCCTTTGCCTCTGTCTTTATGAAAAAAATTCAGAACCAAGCAGTTTTGGTTAGTTTGTACTTTCCAGGATTGGTCAAATGTCTCTTATCATCACATAAATTTGATGTTCATATTACTTTTGAGGCACTGATTTCTGCCAATATTATTTTCCCTTCTAAACTACCTTCACAAAACATGGTACCAATAATTGGATGAGTTTATTAGTGATCTCTTGGCAATTAAGAAGAAATCTACTCTTGACACTGCACATTCTCAAATACAGTGTCATCAAAACCAAGCATTAATCCTCAACCCAAAAACTGGCTTTAGGATATTGAGATCTATATAGCTGGAATGCAACTCATTACAAAAGTCAGCGCAGTTTCTTCCCTAGGGTTTTCTTATCTTTCCTTCCACCCAAAGTAAACCTTTATGCAGGAGACACCTTCAAGGAATTTTTCACCCCACCCCTCCATGTTTGGAAATACTTATCAGTGTACCATAATGGTTCTAAGTTTGGGGTTTTTTCTAACTGAAGACCATGGAACAAAAGTAGGTTTATTTAATTCCATTAATATTAAAAGTAGGTAGACAATAGTACCTTTCTTGCATCATCAACAGTCTTGAGGCTAACCAAGAATGCTTATGTTTGAGGTTACACTACACAAAAAAAATGTTAAAGCTGAATTCCATTCACTGAAATCATTGCAGGTCTATCAATGATGAAAGCTCCTATGTAAATAGTGACTTTTTTTCTCCTCAGCCCATTATATAAAATGGTTAGAAGTATCTGTGGTTTTAGTGATCCAGCACAGATGCTTTGGGAATAAAGGTTTTTCTAGCAAAGCTATGAAAGGTAACTGTAGGTGTACATATGCACTCCTGAAAAAATATTTGGAAACAGCTAATTCTCAGTCAATGAAGAATAATTGCAACAGAAAACCAAAGGTGAGCATCCTAGACAAGTTATTTTTTTTGCCTCTCTGGTGCATTTTAAGAACAGATAAAGGATATTCTACAGAAGAAATACTTCAGAAACAAAAAAGAAGTCCTCAAAAATAATCCCAGGAAAACAAAATTAGCTTTCCAGTAGTATATGTCAGTTTTATGTCCCACATCTAAGCAGTTTAAATGAACTTGCACTCAAATGTTATTAGATATTGGTGCCATGGCATTTATATTTCCAAGCACGCAAGGAACACATGCACACTGCTAGAAGCACCAGGTCTAGAGGGCACCATTATATCTCTATTTATTTCCCCAGTTTCAGCAGGCTACAAATGCATGCTATTGATTGTTATTTGTCTCACATCACAGACATCCAGCCCTAGAATTTTTATCTCTCATTTGTAATTTTGCTATTTTAATATTCTGTATCGTCAAGACTGCTGCCAGTGTGATTATTCTTAGCTTGCATCCCCTCACTTGAAACAGTTTCCACCAAATCTATTTAGTTCAAAACATTAGTGACCAAATTTCACCCATAACTTGAAAAATGAAAAATGGAAAGACCAACAATAGTAAAGAATTTAGAAGTCCCAGAAATCCATCCCCAAGCAATAACCCTTTTCTGTTTGCACCTCCCAGTGCACAAGAAATGCAGGAGGCAAAGTCAAGACAGAGACCCCACTCATCTCTTTTGTATTTGCAACACCAATTGCATCTCTGAATTGGTAAACCATTATTGATGTTAGAGATCAATGAGATTAAGCATGTGCTTAACTTTAATCACATAAATAAGTCCATTTCTGAATCTGGGCAGCATTACCCATCACTGGGCAGAACTGAGCTCTTTCTGGATAATTAACACTTCATTTGCTTTACCGTGACCAGTGGTTCTCAGATATAGTATGAAGAATTACACATATTTTAGGATCTAGAGTCAAGTATATTCTTATCTGGCAAAGTTCACTGTATTAGGGAACCGCCTGAAATTACTGCCACTGGTTAGTCTTTGCTTTGCTATAGCGACAGGATGCAAGTCTACACAGAGTCAAGCAGGAGAATGAAATCTGGTCAGAGGTCGCGCATGAATTAATATTTGTGTAATTAACCAAGCTCTGCAAATTTCACTGTTGGATTCAGTTTTCCTTCCCTTAAAATTCTTTTATAATTTTTGTACAAAAGTCTTGAACACTGAATAGTTTTTTTCTTCCTCTCATCAAAAAAAAAAAAAAAATAATAATAGTTAAAGATGTTATGTTCCCAGAATTTAAATCAGGTAGACATACTTTTGTACAAAAGATCTGATAATTTCATGAGACATTTTTTAAAGTCATGAAGTTAAGCATATCTGGCACACTGGGATAATTTAGTCTAAATTTCTAATTATTCAAATACAGCCTAAATGCTGCTTTACTGTTTAGTATATCTTCATTAATTATCAGTGTTGAGGATGCATTTTAAGAATTTCAGGAAGTTTTAAAGACACTGTTTTAGTGACACAAAAAAATCTCTCAAGTTTTTAAGAATATCACCATGATTAAATAAACATTTCATTTTATGCTTTAATTTTAACTCAGCTGAGTCAACAAAACAGAGCGGTAAAAAAGTCTTCATGGATAAAATTATCCAAGAAGCAGCAGACAACTAAAGTAAATACAAAACTTGCAAATACTTTGGTTTTACTCTAATTGCTTAGAAAACAACTGCTACAGGATATAAATATCTGAATTGATTTTCAATGTTAGACACCACATATTCTGAAAGGGAAAATGATATTTTTTTTAAATTGGTAAACTTCATTAAAATTCTGCATGCATTTTGATCCCACTGAAGCAAACTTCAGTGTTCTGTATTGTGGAATGCAACACCCTGTTCATCTTCTGACCCATTTGTGTACTAGTCATGGAAACAGGACTGTGTGAACATTTCAAGAGCTATGTTTCACTTATGAATGGCAACCTATTTCCTATATCTTAATCCACAAGAATCACATTAGTACAAGCACCTTGATCACATACTGTTAGCACCATGTATCTTTGGATGTTTAAAAGAAATGATCCACAAGCAGACCACACCCTGGAAATATTTCCACACATTAAAATACAGTCTTTTTCATGAAACAACAGAGCTTTGAGTTCTCAACTCTCTGGCCACAAAAATACCTTCTTTATTAGAAATAAACTAATAAAAAGTTGACTTTGCACTACTGATGTTGCCAGGAAGCTCTTACAAAACACAAGTATTAAAGAACAAAAAACCTAGTCTTTAATAGTGCATAAACTGTTTGGGAGCAAAACCTTAGTCTGGAGCCAATCATGGCTTTAATGGCCCACATTTGCCCTGATTTGCAGTTGAGAAATAGGAGACTTCACTGAGCACATTGCACAAGAAACTGATCTCCAGCCTAGCAATGTTCGTGGAGCCAGTGAAACGGGAATGTGAAATTCACGCTAAGGGCAATAGGGGAAATAAAATAGCAAAATACACCTCAGGTAAGTACATTGATTAAACGTAGGTATGCAGGACTTCGTCAACTGTGTGTACATGCCAACATGCTCTTGCTACGACACATCCATAGACAATCTATCACTCAACAGAATGTGCCTCATGTCCCATGAAGGACAACAGGCAGCAGATAAATCTGGTCTAGTCCATATGGTGTGAAAAAAACCTTTTTCCCTGGACTAAAGATTAACGGCAATTGTCAGAAATCTTAACGGGGGCCAATGTAAAGGTAATTTTAAACTTACAGAAACACTTCATCACACCTTGTCATGAAGTAATAATCACATGAAACAGCTGGATTTACTGTTAGACAGTCAACAGAAAAAAAAAAAAAAGGAAAAAAAAATTAAGAACAGAGAAATACACTTGAAGCTGAATCAGCTTGCACTTCCCAGTGGTCTTGACAGCCCGACAAAGCATCAGCAATGCCACTGCCCAATGTTAAATATGATCTGCAAAGACCAAAACACACAGCCCAGAGACAAAGCCCAGGACAACGAAGCATTCCACAAGGCAGACTTCAGCCTCCCAGGAAAACACACCACAGTGCTCAGCGGCTGCCTCTAACCTCTGGTTTCCTTCCAGTCAGAACCTCTCCCGTCTTCCAACCCTTACTGCAGTCAGGGTTTCCCAGCAGCTTTCCCCCTCCTCAGTCAGTGCCAGTCTGAAATGTTTGTCCCTTTTTTCTCTCTTTTCCTTATTGCCTTCATTTTATTCTTTTTCCTGACTTCTCTATTGCAAGACAAATACCCTCATGTCGACACTGTTTTACCTCTAAAATGTTCAGATTGTTGCTTAAAAGAATGTCAATCACCCATGATCTTTAAAGAGTGTCCTTTTACGAGATGAGGAGGGCGTGTTTGGAAGGAAGGAGGAGCATTGCCTGAGAAAGCAGCTGAGCCAACAGGTACTGTGGATGGGTTCCTCAGGAACAGTAGGGCTGGACACCAGAAGACGACAGCAGAGGACCTCACCATGACTTCTCATGGCCCTTGGTAACATCCAGGAGGGGACACAGAACCCATAAGCAGGTCAGTAAGCTCCCAGAACAGCCCCAAATCATATCAACACTAACCAAAATCAGACAGGAGCAAGGCAGGCAGCAATCCCAAATTCCATCTATGCCTTGGTCAGGCAGAATGACCATGGCATTGCTGGGCTGAACATGGCCCTGATTACTTCCCAGAACTCCGTATGCACATATGGTGTTTCTGATTGTAAATAAATAAATATATATGAGAGAAATTTACAGTAAGAAAACACTGTCTGCTAGAGAGATTATATGAACAAAGGAAGCATGCCAAAAGTGGTTGCTGTTTAATTTCAGCATACGTACTGCCTCAGGTACAAACAAAAGTCTCAAGAATCCCATTTAAAGCTCTAATCAAGCTCTTAATTAATTTTCTAATTTGTAGAGCCTGATCCTGCAACATCCAAATGAACAAGAAGCAGGAAAAGAAGATATGCAGGTCCAGGCTGTGGTCCACCTGCAACATGCTCTCAGCACACCACAGACATCTGAGGTAAGACTTCACCCAACCTGCAGCAACACAAAGCATGGAAAACATCTTACCAATGAAGCTGGTGGCATAAAGCCACCCCCAGAGCAGACCTGGCAGTGGGGCTGTGCTGGCCTCTGGTTTCACACAAAAGCAATTTTACTTCCCTCATCTACCTTTAACCTTAGGGGCTGTTTTTAGTAGTCAAATACTTTTTTTTCTTTTTTTTTTTTTTTTAATATACTGCCAGAAGATCAGTGCCCAGCACAGCAGTCTACCTCAAGCTCTTTCTTACTGCTGTCCAAAGGAGTAAAGCAGTTTGAATATACATACCTGGCACTATCTGGAAACACGGTAGCACAGATATCAAAATCAAAATGTCTACTGGGCCACCATGGTGGTAAAACAGCTGCTGAAAATAGGGTGAGTTTGTTTAAAACCTGTGCAGGACCATCTGCTCAAGGTATTCCCATAACATGGTACACCTGCCCCGTGGTGGAAACAGGACTTTGGAAACAGGGCTCTTGCTTTTTTTGTGCTATTATTTTCCATTAAGCTGCTTTTGAACAGCATTAATTTGACAAAACCCAACATACTATCAAAGTGGCCTCCCTAATGGGTGTCTTGTACACCTCAGAAAGAGATGTCTGGTCTTCTGAAGAGAATCCCAATATACTTCAAAAAATTCCTTCTCCATTTTTTGTTTAAAAAATCACTTCTTTTAATCACTACTGAAAAAAATAAACAAAAGATCATTATTTTTCATTCTGTATTTTTAAATGGATTCAGATTAAGAATCACAGAGGAAATTTCATCACTTCTTTGTTCTCATGAAAGATCTCAGACTGAAAAATACCCAGTGTTCTCCTGTTATTGTCAAACCTACAGCCATTAAGAAGGTGGTCTTAGGAGATGAAAAGAGTAGTGATTAAGAAGGTGGTCTTAAGTGATAAATAGAGCAGCGATGCTTCACCTCACTGTTCAAATGGAGGTTTCAATAAAGCAATGCTGACTTTTTGCACACGAATTATTTTTCTGGCTTTCTGGGCTTTAGGGTACCAGCCATCCAGAGAAATCTTTTGACATCAGGATGAGGTCTACTATAGGTAGCACTTAATCCTTAAAGACTAAAAGATTGAGCCAGTTGACCAGGAAGGTAAATTAAATTAAACACCTGGAAAATACAAAGCACTTCCAACTTTCTCATTCCAGGGTTACTCTATATCGTAGTCCACACAAGAACACTTATACAGAGTTCAATTTCTACATTTGACAGTCAAAGAACTGGTGGTTGCAAAATGGACTAACAAACATTTAAAGTAAAGGTGCAGAAGATGGGGGTCTTCATAATTCCAGGAGAGAGAAATGCATGTCCAAACCCAAGCATTCATTAAAAAAATGAGAAAGCATGAAATGGGTGTGATGGATGTGGTGGCCACATGCAAGACTTGGGAACAGTTGACTATTCTGCTCTGAAATAGCAGACTATTTGCTCTGAAATAGCAGGCTACCTCTGTTTATTTTGTTGTTAACCTAGGTTTGCCCTACGAAACCTCCCGTTCAGATGGCACATGCTCTTTGCTGGCCTCGAGGCTCACATCTCAGCCACAAGGACCAATTAAAGCAACTACAACCAATTACAGAGGCAGATTGTTCAGGAGACCTAGAATACATGAACACAAGTCAAGTATAACTATAAAAAAAATATATATAAAAAAGAGAGAAGAAAAAAATCAACCATTTCTTGTCTAGGAAATAAAGTAATACTTAACCACCGGTAGTATGACTTTGCTGTGTTCATGCAGTGAAGGTGTGGCCTTTGTCCTCACCGTCAATACACAATACATCCCAGCTTCATGTTTGTTGTTCTAGGCGGTCCTCGGATAGGTAGAGTGAGCCACTGCAAGGCACCAGCTCTGTAACGCAGCAGCCACTGTTATTGATTTAACTGGTTTGTTTATGCCTGTTTAATTAGCTATGTTAATAGCATTTTAATCCACATTTCACTTGTATGTGGCTGATAGCGCAACACTTGTGTGGCTGCAGTGACATTTTCTCACCATTGCTTTCTGTTGTCAAGGACCAGGCCAGCACTGTGATGCAGGCTGAAAATTCCAAATGTTTTGTTTAATTAGGTATAATTTACACTATACTGTATAATTCCACAGCAATGGCTGATGAATCGTTTATTAAATAGGCAATCCCATGAAAAACCGTTAGTCAAATAACAAAGATTTCAGTCATCTTTTAACACCAGTGTTTAGCATTTCTAAACATTCAAATGTAAGGCTAATGAGAACCGAGTAAAAAAACCAACCAAACAAACAAAAAACCAAAGAACTGCTGGTAAAGTTAGAAAATCTCCTTTAAAGGAGATTTGTGCCAAGTAGCATATCACCAGAAGATCAAGCAACACTATTACTCAAGGTATTCCATCTTAGAAATATTCTCTCCATCACAGTTAAGATCACCTCATCTCGAAACAAACAATCTATCTGCCCTTCACAAATAAACATTGGCCCACAAGCTGTTTCCAGAGAATCGTGGTCCGCAAGAGACAAGGACATCATAAGTGCCTTTGGGCTACCCATCTCCCAGCCGATCTGAAGCCTGAGCAATGCATAATTCAAAGCGAAAATATTAAGACATTAACCAGGACCTCTCCTAAGGGTCTACTCGTGCCCAGGCAATGAACTCCACCCACAGAGCTTGCAAGGACCAGTTGTTTCTTCTTAGTCCCAGATCTGCCCCAAGGGAGAGAGGTTTTGTACAAGGCAAATGCCCAGCATGGCCAGACCCCTTGGACGACGCATACCCCTCCTCAACCTCACAGCCTCACCATGAACTGGAGCACTTCTTGCTGAATAAATACTGGCCACAGTTTGTGACTTCTTGGTCCAAACCTGTTGCCTTCCACCCTTCTGTTTCAGTCTTTCTGACAGCCCTCACCCTCATTTTTCTCCTGCTAGACAATCCTGCCTTCCATTGCCCATCATTTAATTTCTTCAACCCTCTTCCACAGTATCTCTTTTCTTCCCATTTCACCTTGCTCTCAGATTAATAATTTAAAAACAGAAGTCAACAGGCAAAACACCCCTAAATTAATTTGGCATCTGTGCTATTTAACTACATCAGATGTCCTGTAGAATTATCCTAATACTATTGATTTGGAAGATTTAAGCCTTTTTCTAATATGAGTTTTGAGGGAGTAACTGTTCATTCTTTTTTTTTTTTTCTTCCCCTTCTTTTGAGTTGGAGCAAAGATTTAGTAGTAGAAAAATACAGAGCGGAAACCACACAACCATATATTTTGTCCTAGGAAAATGGCACAGGAGTGTGCTACAGCTACTTCCACAGAATGCACTCTCTGTAATAATCAGAACCAGAAATATTTTACACATAGGAAAATCTCAGACCTCTTACAAAACCCAACTGGCAGTCAAGCCTTGCAGTCAAGCAGCATTCGCCATGCAAGCATTGAGGGCAGCACGCAAGTGCAGCCGGGCTCCCATGGTCCTGAGAATATCATAGGACCAAGATATCTGCTGCAGATATCTGCTGCAGATGAGGACCATTGCCACTACGCAGCCTCCCTCTCCCTCCTCAGCAAGAGATGGGGCACATCCACACTTGAACCTAATTATGGAGCCATCACTTCCCACCTCACCAGACCCTTGGGCAGCCCTGTCCACAGCTCTGTAGGTCTCTCCACTGTCTGCCTCACTCAAGTGGGGTAACTTTCACAGCAAACCCATTAGATGAAGTGTAAAATGTTCCCAGAACAAGATTTTCCATGGTGCTTGGAGGTATCTCTGTATATTCAGAGGCCTTACCAGGGTCAGACTCAGCACAGAAGGGCAGACAGGGTTTTGTAAGTGGTAGTAAAGCAGAGAGAGGCATGCAAAAACACTCACTGGCTTTCTGAGAGTCATAGGGGCAAAACTAGAAAGAGTCAAGACCATGGAGAACATTAAAAAGAGGGACTTCTCCAATTGCCTATGAAAGGTGAGAAAGTAGATGAAGATTTTTGAGAACATAACATACACATGCATATACATACTGTCATATCTAGGTCCCGGAGAGAAGGCAAACTGCTGCATTGTGTAGAGATTCAAAATGTAGAAAATCAATTGTAAATCACGAGTTCTGGATTCTTTGAGATGAAGTGTAATCTGATTTACAATGTTACAAAAAGAAATTAAAGTTAATTCCAACATGATTGTGGGTATACCGCAATTTAATATAACCATGCTGCGGCCTTTAAATCTCCGCATTGCAATATG
This sequence comes from Strigops habroptila, assembly GCF_004027225.2. Classification (NCBI taxonomy): domain Eukaryota; kingdom Metazoa; phylum Chordata; class Aves; order Psittaciformes; family Psittacidae; genus Strigops; species Strigops habroptila. The sequence continues at coordinate 14,177,214 of NC_044302.2, forward strand.
CCAACAGTCATTACTTCTTTAAGTTTCATATTTTATTTTAAACTATAAATTGGAAATATCACATAGCTTGTTATTTACATTTCAGAATTAGGATCTTTGCTTAGAAACAGAGTGCTCTATGGTGTAATAAGATTATTGTGCAACTACCACACAGTTAGGGTAGTTAAAGGCACTCCACTTCACCTCATCATTTTTTCTGCTTAAATATTATGCCATATTCTGATTAATACCAGACCAATAAAATCATCTTAGCAATCTGGTTAGAGTCTTTTGTCTACCCAGATGGCCTGCAATGTTAATGTGTGACAATTTCAACAATGAACTAGGACTGTTTTATGGAACCAACATTTGTTCCACTGCTTTTTCTTCTTAGGCTCAGAATTTTGACACAGATGGTACAAATTACTCAAAAAACAGAAATGTTCATTTAGAAGGCTTAAATATGTGGTTTTACTCAGGCCGTCCGAATCTTTTACATTTACAATTCAGTAAATTTACTAACAACCCTGCTGTAATTAAGGTCTATAAAAATCTTCCCTCCTTTCCTGCTTGCTTTTCCCCTTACATATCTACAGCATTTCATTATGCCTCCACCAATTTATTAATATTTATTCCAGTTCTGAAATGTTTTTAATTTTGGAGGATTTACACTGCTCAATCTCGCATCCGATTCTTCATACCTTTCTAATTATGGGAAAGGGAGAAAAAAACATTTAATCTCTAACCACATACTAATACCCCTAGAACCTTCATGTTTATAGATCTTAAAGAAGTAGAAAAAGAAAAGACAGAACCATGTCAGCAGCTTCTGGCCAAACTGCAGAGCATTTTCAGTTAAGCAGAAGGTTTTATAATGCTGACTTTGCGCACAGATACTCAGGAAGGAGATTCTTATAGATACTCTGGGAAATTACAATGGGGAGAAGAAAACAACAGGAATCCTATAAAGTGTTTTTTAAAAACAAAAGAGAGAGAGAGAAATCCTAGACCAAGGACAGATGCATTTGTAGTTTGATTGAGCCTATAAAGGCAAGAAGTTATTGTGCAAAACTGCCAGAGAACAAAAGAGTTAACATCAAGCAACCTGGTCTAGTGGAAGGTGTCCCTGCCTGTGGCAGGGGGTTGGAACTAGATGAGCTTTAAGGTCCCTTCCAATCCAAACCATTCTAGGATTCTATGATATCCAGGCACACCCAGACCTGCAAACCACCTTGGAGCTGACCAAAATGATTTGGCCACACATGGAGGCAAGGAAGAACATTAGAAAGACAGAGGTCTTCCTCTGCTCCAACTCCAAGCATGTGTCAGGCCCACTTGGTTTCCTTCAGCCCAGTACTGCCTGTGGTGTGCAATAGTGCACATGCTTCCAGAAAATCTTTAAGATTCGTGGGAGAGGCTACACTGAAATTATTCATCGGAGTCTGCAGCACCTGTGTGAGTCACCCCAGTAGGGTTTGCTTTCAGGGCATCCTTCCAAAGCACATCACCATACCAGGCATAGCCCGAGATACCTTGTGACATTTCACAGCACTGAAATTTAGGTGACATTTCACAGCACCAGAATAAGTGAAGGCACATTTATTTAGGTGCCTTCAGCCAATTTACCTGAACTCTGTCTTCCTTTGACAACTATTGTACCACCGTGTGGTTTCAGCATCATTCCGATGTTGTGGTTTCTGTCCAGTTATGTCTCTGTGATGGTTTGCTTTTATTATTTAAACAAATAATTTAAACATTAAAATCAAATTTAAAAAAAAAAAATCACCACAAAAAACATAAAAACCCATGGCTGTCCTTTTGCAGTCCTCGCTGAAAGTACAGTATATGCATGATGCTCCAATTCATTATGATATTCTATTAGATCTGCCAACAGAAAGTGCATTTTGAGTTTCTAAATGTTGTTTCCATTAGAATCAATCACTCCATCCAATTAAGCCAATAGGCTCTCACCATTTCTGCTGTTATGAGCTAAACCATCCTAAATATATTGACAGCTGTCTCCTGTAAGATGACACAAATTAGGTTGAGAGGGCATAAGCCTAAATGTCACCAGTGGGAGGACACTAGTTATTCTTTCAGAAATCTACCTAATTTCCATACCCCATAAGGCACTCAGTAGACTTTCTTTGCATTGGCAGCATGTAGTAATCAATGTTTTGCATATTACAATCAATAACATGCTTAAATGTTTAAGTTTGGCATTCTTTTGCGATAAACATTGATATATTACAAACTATGTAAAACTGTTCATTGGACTTTTTGTTTGCAGCATGTACTGTATCATTCAGCAAATAAGTGAGCTAAATATTGTTTGTTACAAAACAGATGTCACATGAAATTATGCCATATGTGCTATTAAACTTTTTTTTTTTTACAGTGAAAACCAAGATTTAGTTTCAGAAGTGAGTGTATTTGGCTTTTCAAGGATTTGAAGCATAAAGCAACATCTCTGAAATATTTTTAAATCTGCTGTGCATCCTGTAACGCAGTTTCATAGGTGGAATCTGAGTGGTTTAAATGTAGATATCTTAAAAATAAAAAAATATGTTAAATGTATGACTGCATTAGTACTTCTTCATAGGTCCTGCTGATTTATCAGAGGCAAATAACAATTTTCTACATCTAGTTTTCCCCTAACACTTAAATTTTAGGATTTTTATCACATCGGTACCTGTAAACACAGGTACTATAACTTGAAAACTAATCTATACTTTTTCACCCATCTTAAAAAAAAAAAAAAACCGCATTAAAAAAAAACACCTACAAGCTAATGGATGCGTGATTTTTCCTGCAAATAGTTCATACTGGAATTTGAGAATAGTGGGTGCATGGAATTCAGAGGTCAAGGATAGTCAATGTAGACCAGCTTCAGCGTGAAACAGAAAACCACTAACTCAAGGACGCACAAGGAAAAGGAATTCATACTGAGATTTGGCTTGAGTTGTTTTGACAAAAACATATATGTGAAAGCAGAGCAACCTACATCTCTAGACTTTGAAAGTGTGAACTCTATAACAGTGAGCAGAATGCAGGAATCATATTGCTAAGAGCCACACAGTAAAACAAAATCTGGTTGCAACAAGAAGAGTGACATTGGCATCAGAGGCAAAGACACTCGTGCCCACAAATGGAAATACGGTGCAATGGGAAAGCTAGAGGAAGAAAAGCAGATGCAGCAGCACAAGGAAGAAACTCAAAGTAAAGATCTTCAGACTCCATATGCAGTTTTCTTTCTCTTAGTCATCAAAAGGAAGAAGACAGGGTAAACAAAAAGGGAGATAAAGACAAGAAGGTGAAGAAAACATTTTCCTCTTCTCCCCACCCCCCACATCCCGAAGGCAAAATACTAGCTTACATTTTTAAACATACTATCTCTGTAAGTCTTCTCTGTAATACAAATAACTAATTGCTTGCCAGCGAGCATTAAAAGTGGGAGGAAGAGTCCTTGATCTCCCAGCTTGGTGGAGATTCCTGAGGCTTCTAGTCTGGGAAAAAAAAAAAAAAAAAACAAACCCTGCAAATAAGTTTTAACACTTCAGTAGATGGAGTCCCTCTCTAACACTACAAGCTTCCACTGTGAAGCCAGACAAAATGATCTTAGGTCCTGAGACACCACACCATGCCAGGTGAAGCTGCCTTTCCCAAGTCATAGCACCTTCCATATTGTATCAAATACCCTTCTGACTTCTCTTACTTTCTAAAGAGTAGTGTCACCTTCTGCATGTGCTATTTGTCATTTTGCAGGTTTGCTTGTATTGAGTATTTGTAGAACTGCAGACGGGGCCACCATGGAGGATCACTGCTGTGACTCATTCACACTACCAAACACATGGGAGTCAGACAAATACCGTTTTCTTGGCTTACCGAATTTTGCCACGAAGAGAAGCTTTTCTAGCACAGTGATGCAGCATAACTCGGGTGCCTTTGATGAACCAGTCCCATCCGCTCCGCCTTTGGTTAATACCAGGAGGCTGAGCCCTCACTGGGTTGGTTCCCATCCTGCAGGTCAGGGAGTGACCAGTGTGCTCAGAGCCCTGGCTGATGGGGATAGGATCCCAAAGACCCCTGCCACCACAGATATAGGCACCTGGTGCCAATGTGTCCCACTTGGATCCGGTGCCACAATGCCAACCACCACCCTGAAACTGCTGGTTTTCCAAATTTCTTGGTGTAACATGCCCTGGCTAAGACTAAATAGGGGTTTTGTCAATAGCGCAAAAGAGAAAGCAGCAGCAGATAAAGCACTTCACGGGGTTAACACACGACCACTGACGAAGACGATGGTAAGCAGTCAGGAAGAGCTATTCTGCAGTAACTTCCTTTGTGGCAAATCCTTAGATCATGCAAGATGTTTAGTATAGAAAACATACATACCTTTAAAAAATATACCGAACTCCGCTTTTTCTCTGAAAAACCATTATTTTTTTTACCCCTACTTCTAGAGTAGAGCAAGATTATTTTTTAATTGTGTAGCTAGATGACAGTATTTGGGGTGATAGGTTCTTTACAAATGCCAAAGATCTGAGACTGGGAAAGATTACAGGCAACCTTACAACCTCTGATTAAATGCAAACATAGTTGTAAAATCTTTCTCTTCTCCCTGCCTCCATATTTCCCCTTCTGCAGCAAAATGCTTTGCATGTGATAAAAATAGCTAGATCTTTCAAAATCTTAGAAGAAAGGTACTTGAATGTTTTTCTTTAAGCGTTATATTTTCTTAAAGGCAACATAATGAGGTCAACTGAAGCTGGATTCAAGCTGATAAACTGTGTTTAGGAGAAACCAGAAGTTGAGCAAGGGGGTTTTAGCAGAGGAAAACAAAGAGAATGATTGCAAAAGTCAGATCTCAAAATGTTAATCAGATTCAGAAACATAAAACATGACAATTTAATGGTGTTTGGTTAAAATGAGAAAATTTTAAAGTTCTAAGTATCTTACATTGAATTCTAATACTTTTTTAATTATTAGATATAAAATGCTTACAGTTTTCAGTGAAAATTAGACTTGGTAATTTATATTTCTTGTTTATACAGTACAATTTGCTGATGAAAAAAATGTGCTAAACTTATTGATTCATGACCATAATTGTTTAATTATTTATCATTGCAGAATTATATTAGCATTTATAATAATGCAGATGTGCACAAAGGCTAAGAAGTCATATACAGCTTTTGTTTTGTGTTTGCTATGCTGAAATTAGCTTGATCCAGGTTGTGTGTGCACACTGGATATTGCAAGTGTTGCAACTCAGTGTCACTTGGTTTTACTGGAGTTACAGGAGTTCTAACTGATAGCCACAATAATGAAAATGCTCCGATGGCTAATAAAGTATATAATCCAGAGCTAATAGCATCGCAGAAGTCTCTTCTCAGATTGATTCTTCTGTTACTACAATGCACATTACATTCAGTGCAACACACACACAGCTGTTTGCTTCATACCACCCACAGTAAAGAAATAGCTCATGTGTGTTTGGTACAAGGGAAGCCAACAAGAGCTGCACACCACAAAAATTACAACCAGCTAAACTAGCCAAAACCTTCTGCGTGAGGCCAGCTAAACAAGAACATAAGAGCTCTTGATAGGAGAGAAACACATTCCTTTAATTTTCATCTTTATTTTAAGGGATCATAAACACCGGAAGAGAATGACAGATGCCTCACTTCAGTCTTTCCTTCCCTCTGTGTGCAAAATCTATTCCCTCAAGGAACTACAATAAGACTGACATACATCCCTTCCTTGCAAGCTGCTAAAATAGCTTTGCCATGGGCTTCCCAAGAAATTTGTAACACTAAGTTTGTCTTTCTGGACTCATACTTTTGACGTATTGATAGTCAAGGTTCCCATTGCCTGTCGCCTCTGCACGCTTTTCACCTAACACTATTTACTGGTGCTACCTTCTCATAATTAACAGTCCGTATCAAAGCAGTTGTAACACCATTTAAGCAGCTTTTCTAAGGAATCAAATCTAAATGAAAAGGCAAAGTATAAAAATGCCCCATCTTCTGCTATGCCTAACTGATTTGCTCTGCATTTTATCCTCAGGGAGGTGATGATTCCAGAAGACAGGGAAGAAGGACCATTCACAAAAGCAGCATCACACTACCAGCAAGAGCTGCTTGTGTGTTTTACATCTACACGTTGAGTGCCTTTAAAAGCAGCTCCCAGCCATGTTGGCTGGATTGTTTATCACAGTTCACAGAAGTACTTAACCTCCTGACTCCTGCAGCACAGCACAGGCCAGGTATTTGTTTCTTTTGTTAGATTAATATTGGTGCCAGAACAACACACTCATTAATGGTGATACTGACTATACAGTGAGGTAGAATAGTAATTCTTCCAATGTACCTTACAAAGGAGTCAGTTTAATTAGTTAATAAAATTTATTAAAGAATACAAGGCAATCAAGGAAAAAAACACGCTTTTGTTCAGCACCTTCTCAGGTGTCAATTACTGGCTCAGTAACTTTTAACCTGTCAACCTGTTATGGTAACATGTGTGCCATGCAGAAGGACAAGTAACAGGGGAGCACACACTGGCTCAGAGATGGATGAGCATCCATCCCCCTTGGCTAGCAGGGACAGAAGCCCCCAGTGAGGTTGCAAGAGGCTCCAGAGCAGAAAAGATACAGAGGAGCAAGACAGCAGGGTGAAGCACATCCTGCACTCAATACATGCAAACTGCAGGATTGGACCATGAACGACAGACCCACCACCATATGCTGGATAAATCTTTCCATTTCCCAGCTTGCTCTATCACTATGTAAGACACCAATTCCTCTGAATCTGCTTCTGCAAGGTCCTGATCACAACTTCAAGATTGGGTGAGGTCTTTTCCTGAGCAGGATAATCTCAAACACTTTGTGGGTATCAATACCTTCATCCTCACAAAAATCTCTGGGTGGAATGGCCATTTAACAAACCATTTACCAGAACTGCAGAACAACATGCAGTTTTTGTTTTTCCCTAAAAACTAACATAAAAACAAAAACATTCTATGGCTGAGTAGAAACATGAATCGAAGTTCCCAGTTTCAGTGCTATCTTAGGCAGCAGTGCCTGTATTTCTTCAAGTGATCATATTATTACATGACTGTCATGTCAGATTTTAATTCTGGTTACCAACACACTGTCATTAGCTAATCTGGGCGATTTATTGCTTTTGCCAAGCAAGGTAATATAGTGTTCAGCTGTGCAGTCAGTACTCAAGCAGTTTAATGGGAAAAAAAGCAGTGAGGAAGAGGAAGATTGCTATAGGAGCTGCAAGACTAAGTTCCTTGAATTCACATAGGCATTAGTTAAGTTACGTAGTATTTTTGATCTTCAGTTCCACCACTATGAGATGGTAATTGCTCAGTGCCATGCAGATAGATGTTTAAGAGATTAGGAAATGCCTGAATACAATAGACACTCTAATACGGGACTCAGACACACCATGGCAGCCAATGGGGAGAAAGTATATCTCACTTATTCTGTTTTGTTCAAATGTAAAGGTCTTTTGGGAAATGATGATAAATTAAGATCTATTTTTATTATGATCTTTTCACTTTAGTTGGTGTCATATCTACATTAAACCAGAAGAGGCTGGTAAGATCAAAATGACAAGAGTCAGCCCCCATTTCTGTTGAAGTGCTTTTTTAGGTGGTAACACCTATCTGTACACCAGATAAACACCTCTAACAGGCATGAAGTGGAGAAAAACTTTTTCAAATTATGTTTGCTGGCTTGTCAATATTCGTTGCAAAACTGCAGACATCTGGTAAAAAAAGTAACAATTATATTTCATCTAACATTTCACCCCTTCACTCTATTCCTTCCTGAAAATAAAACATATTTTGAAATGAAAGTCGGCAAGACTTATTCTCAGGAAGAGGTTTTGAGGTTTGTTTTGGTTCCTGCACAGGACTTGGTGTATTCACCAGCAAGTCACTTCCTAGTGTCGGAGTTTATTATTTCTCTTGGATGGTCAAATGGAAAGCAAGCTCATTCAAAATCCTTCTCATGAAGGAAGTGCTAACAACTCATAATTCATGACTCAGAACTCAGTATTTCAGTTTACTTATTTGCAAAATAACAAACACACACCTGTTGCAGTTCCTATTAAATGATGTGTAAGGTCACTACATTTATACAAGGTTGGTGTAACTCAGTAGTTTAAATTCTCCTCTTTTCCACCAACATCAGTATAGAGTTGCGGCAAAGCAGCATAACTTAGTGCAAATTGGCTCACGTCCTTAAAACCACTGCCCCTGCAGTCAGACTGGGGCCCTGCAGGAACTAACCCAAGAAAGCAATGCTTTAAAATGCTTAATGAAAAATTAAGGAGGAAATTAAATGAATTTTCACAGCAATCAATGCAATGCTTCAATATTTCCTTGGGAAGCCTGGATCCTCTCCTCGCAGGTTGCTCTTCCCTCTTTCCCATTGTATTTTCATCAATTTAGAACTTCAATCACCAAAATAATTGTTTGACTTTCGAAAATGCTTGAAATATGCAAGCATGAAAATTTTGTGTGACTGTGTGCAAATATTAAACTTTTTTTTTTTTTATGAAGAGATTAAGTTGTGCCTGTTCTGCTGCTTCCTGGTTTTGTTGTCACCATTGCTGTACCCTCACAACCTTATAATGGTTAATAAGAAAGCACAACCGGAGTATAATAGATGGGTTTCATCCTTTACTAGAATCATTGTTTTTCGTCACACTTTATTTTCAATATTTTTCCTTTAAAATAACTCTTTGAATCAAAGCCTACATTCCTCTCTTGTTCCCACACTAATCTACTTGCCAGTCCTCAGGATTCACACATATTGCTATATTTGGTGTTTCTCCTAAAGCTTTTCATAATTACATCACAATTCCTTAAATTTAAAAGTGTTTTGAGCTCTCTTAATTATAGAGACAACTTCAAGAACATTGCCAAATTCATCTAATGGCCTCCAAACCAAAAGTCAATGAATGAAAGACAAAAGTTCCTTTAAAAAACCCTCTTCATAAGCCAATATTGTGCTTCTGGGGAGCCCAACTTCTGGTTGCAAATGCTGGGCTTTAGTAACATAAACTGCTCTTGTCACAAAGATCCTGTAAACTTTATACAGCTTCTTAAGCTCAGGGAGGTAAATGCTCTGATGCAAGGCCATGCAGGAAAAGTGCTAAAACTCCAGATCTGCCTCTTCCCAGATGGATGCCTTTTTCACAAACATGCAAACTCTAGACTGGTTTCTTATCTCTTTAACATCCCACCCCAAAGGGCTTTCTAGAAACCATGAGCTTTCTACTGATCCTGCAGGTGGAACTCACCAGCAGCTGTTCTGTCTTCGTGCTTCAGTCTCCAAGCAGGAGATCAATGCCATATTCACAAAGCCCACAAGTATCCATGCTGCCCTTAACGGACTGCACTCCAAATAACACCAATTCAGCATATGAGGACCTACAGTCCCCCTTCTGTCCTCCACTGTGACAAGAAGGACCCCTCTCTGGTGGCACCACAAACAAACACACTGATGTGCCTAGGAAGAGATACCAGCATCAATTCAGGAGTTGACCACCACCTGCATAGCACAAAGCACACATATATACACAAAGAAACACCTTATGTACCTCAAAATGAACAGGAGATAGTGAATTAGTCATCTTCAGAGCACAGAGGGAACCCTGTTTTTTCAGTCTATTTGCAAATACCTTCTGGCCTTAAAGAGTTCAGAAATGCCTGTGGTATAACAAATTTTATTCACCAAGTAAAAAGAAATCAAGGCAAATAAATTAAAGCCTCCTTCTCCTTCTGCCAATGTCACTAAAAACTCTGAAAGCCTCTCCAGAACAGAGCAAGCATGGGCTGAGCCACTTGTTCCAGACTGGTCATCTACAAAGTCCCATTCAGGGAATCCTGTCCTCTAACCCACTGCCAGATGTCAAGCTGATTTCAGAAGCTGCACCGTGCTGAACCAGGCTCTCTGGCTTTTTCCCTCATCCTACAGGGCATGACTCCCACTGCAACACACAAGAGTTACCCAATATTCTTATCATCACCCAGACCCAATGAGAATTGAAACTAAAGAGATGGGGAAAAAAGAACCTTTCAGAAGATCAAGCATAGTTTTCTCTGTGAATAACAAGGGTAAAACATGAGATATCTTAATCTTTATCCCATATTCATACATTTATAGCCAAAAAAAGCAAGGAACAATATCAGAAATATTCAAAGAATACTATGCCAGCACTTATCTGGTGACACTTGAGATGAAGAAGATAATTGAAAGGATGATTGCATTAGGCGTGTTGTACTCCATTGATAAGAAAGGTTTTAGAGAGCCCATTCAGTATGCTCAGCCATGATACAAGATGCCAGGAGAAAACACAGTACTGCAGCAGTGACAGTACCTCAGATCTATGAAACATTAAAATGAAAGATAAAGAAGGCTCTGAAAGAAGCAATATTGGGCACAGTTTGCTCGGTCACAAACATTTGGACAAACGTCTAGACATTGGAATACTTCTTAATCACTGTCCACTGACTGTCACTCTGCATTCTCATGCAAAAATCTGCCCATAAATTAGATTCCTTTGCTGTCTCTCCACTTGATAAAGGCCAATAAGAAAAACAGCAACAGCCAAAATCCCGCATGGCTGTGCTCTCAGGATCTGCCGGCAGGGCTGATGTGAGGTCCAAACCCAGGAAAAACACGAGGTGATCACTTGTTTTGCTGTTGTATTTATTAAACACCTCTTGCTTGATTATAACTAAGCACTAAGTTTTTGCAATACTAGCAAAATCTGTAACGGTTTCTATAACTCTCATGATATTCTAAGCTAACTTCAGAGTCAGAGCAATTTACCAGAACTGCAGCTTAAACAAGTTTGAATTTCATTTGCTATATATATGAAGAGAATGCTCTTACTGAAAAAAGAAATGCATGAGCGCACATTAAAGCAGAGCTTTGATTCTGAACTCTTTATCCTGAACTCTGAACAATGGATACTTATGAATCATTTGTGCTGCATACTGAAGCCTTTTGAACTGGTAACAAGAGAAATCAGTTCTGCTAATGCATCTCTCATCCGAGATCTCTCACTCATCCAGATTTTAAATCTGAAACTTCGAAGAATAAAACCATCTTTTTGGAAGGACCAGAAGTATTTTGGAAAACAGACTGGTCAGACAGGAGGGGAATTTCCGGATGGAGCAATAAGGAGATTGTGAGCAGGTTGTGAATTTCAAGACCAGATGTTTAAAATAAATGTCTGCAAAAGATGAGGAAGAGGCCTTACAAAATGGTTTGCCACCAATTGAGTTTGGGGTCTGGCAGGGCAATGTTGTCACTCTGCAGTGTGCAGCAGATCATGGAGGTCTTAAGATTAGGATGACCTAAAGTAAAGTTTTTGATGTGGACAAAACACTGGATTAAAGTTTAGGAACCTATCCTATATACTGGCATACATTTGGTCCTGGCAGTGGGGGGAAAAAAAAGAAAATACAACAAAGCTAGGAATTCTCTCATAAGGAAAACCAGCCTTTACAACTACCATAAAATCTTTCTATATAAGCCATCTTAAGTCCTTCCCTACTTCTTACAGTTAACAGAAAATGTTCCAAACGCAAGGCTTCTAGTTACGAATTTTATAGAAATCTGGTGTAACAAGTTCCATGTTTGAGGATATGTTTCACAGAAGAGATCAAGCTCAGACTAAAAGAATTAAAAGTGCAGTCAGCAATGATGCATGGACAGACATGTTTCTCCAACTCCAGGCTTTTGAGAATTCCTTTTAAACAGTAGAGAAAAGTGTGCAGAAAAGCTACTGAAACTTTTATAAGAGATAAATTGCACAATACCAACCTGATTAAATTTCAAATGCTATCAACTTTTGCTTAGAGTCTAATAGAGGGAGCAGACCTGAATTGAGAGTGCAGCCATTGAAAATGCTTTCCAGGCTGGTCCAGACATGTGTCTAAATGAATGTCCACATTAAATGACAATGTCACTAACGACAGAAGCATTGAAAGATCAAAATGAAGTGCACAGTCAGAACTCTGTATTTCAGTGCGAAATTCACCCTTAATATTTAGCAGTGATGACCTGTGGATGATAAAACGCCTGCAGTGGCCCAAATATTAAGTGCACATGCCTGTACAACTGAAGAGCTGGCATTAGCACCCTGTCAAGTCATAGCTTGTAGGTAAATGCTGCAGGAGTTGAATGCCTATACAAGATGCATAGAGATAAACCAGTAACATAAGAATAACACAGCATTTTTTGTCCTCTCTCCCTGCCATGCAGCCACAGCTCACCAGTAAAAACACATTTACTCTGTCAGTTTCCCAGGTAAATGCCCTGCACCCATGCTTAGGGTATTTTGGAGCTCAGAAAGGGCAGGTGGTGGGACAAGGCACAAGAGACTCCAAGGCAGCTCAGGGGATGCTCAGTAGTGGCTGGGGGGGGAGGGCCGTGGTGGTGGGGCACTTGGGAACAGTGGGCTGTTGTTGCTTCATCACCCTACATGTCCCTCTTGGGCAATGACCATGATCAAGTGTCAATCATCGCCCATATTAGAGTGCAAGTGAGTCTTTGCCATTGCCCTCTTCCCACAGGGATGATCTATGGGCAGGGTGCATTTAACCAGTGACTTAATTCTCAACTTTTTGGATCCATCTGTAACCCCCAGTGTTCCACCAGTCTTTATTCTTACCCTCTTTATAAATGTACTCATATTTAGTAAGATTAGACAGTGGTAGCATTTCATAAGCGTATGCCATAAATACTCCCTCATATGCCAAACTGAAAGCTTTCCCTCTCATGTTTAATGACCCTCAAATCACACTTCTTTCAGATCACTCAACTGTTACAGTAACAGCAAAAGCAACAGGATGGAAATAGCAAAATCCCACACACATGCATACTTCAGGCTGTATTCACAACATGGGACAACCTCCCCTCTGAAATGCAGCCAGCTCTGGGGTAATATGAATCCTGGTTTGGGAAGCAACGTAATTTCCCATGCAATTTTGGAGAAAAGAAGTTTTGCACAAGCCAGCTCTGCTCATCTAAAGCAAACACTGCAGTAACAGGCATTTCTCCTTTGCAGACAGCACCAGCCTACATGCAAAAAGGCCCAGCACAGCTATTGCTAACTTTGTGAAAATGGCCAAAAGAAACTGAAAAATGTGAATCCGTATTTTTCAGGAAGCTGAGTAAGACTTGAGCAACCAAGGAGTTGCCCTGTAGTTGGGACAAGGGCAGCAGTAAGAGAAGCAGAGAACAAACCGCCAACGCAGTGGAGCAAGTTCTCATTTGTGATGCTAGAGCTGCTTTATATGCCGAGCTCCCATCTTTCAACAGCAAGTCAATGTTTTAATGTGGATTGGGCACATAAATGCAGATCAATTTATGCATTTAAAAAAAACCATCTACATGTGCATTTATTTCAATTTCATTTTAGTGAATCAGGTCCTGATTCAATGCTAACTGAAAACCCTTGAAATAACTGTGAGCTTGCTCATAGCCAATTCTGTGTCACCGCTATGAAATTAGTAGTGAAATTAAATGGCTCAACAGTGCTAAGACATTCCCCAACTACTCCAGCAAGCAGTCGCTCACCTCTAAGGTTAACAGGATAAAGGCTGGATAAAGAAACTACTCATTATACCAGCTCTACAAAGAAGCAATTATGAGACTTTATAAAGTGGTTTCAAACATCTTTTGCAAGCTAGGACTCAGACAAATATTAGTAGCAGCAAATTACAGTACTTAGCAGAATTATCACCAGAAAAGAGACTCTTTTAATCTATAAAAAATATCAACAAAAGATGTAAATATGGACTCCTCAATGGGTGGTATATCTTGAAGAAAATATACATCTAATCTCACAGTGTGTTACCTCCAGTACCTGGAGAGAAGGTTAACAATTCAGAGCTGTTTCCTACAGCTATAGAATATATTTTGATGTAGATTTGTAGATATCACAGACTTAAAATCTATTGCATAATCACAGGGCAAGTGCAAGGAACCTGGGGACATACTTCTCTACAGTAAAGCGCTGGAACACTGGCTTTCATTTTAATCAATATTATTCCCTGTTTTTAACAAATTATATTTCATTCTGTGGCCTTTTGGTTCTATTTTCCTCAGCATAAACAGCAACAGCATTTTCACCAACACACGTACAATTTGCAGGCTGTACATTGGCATTACCCACACATTTATCTCCACATGCAACAGGCAACTAGGAAAAAACAGTCACCCTCACAGCACCTTGCTGCAAACTCTAGATTATGGTTTTGTTTGCATCACCGTAAATACAGAGCAACCATACCCTGATACCAACACATCAATTTCTCCTCTGGGTTAAATCACTCATGCTGGCAGGGAATCTGTTGGTGATTCAGGGATTCACAACCTGGTATCCCCAAACATTCCATTCCCAGCCTTCTCATTCAGGTCAACACAGGATGGGAACCAACACCTTGGGATGCCAAGCAATTACTGCAGGTTTACATCAGGGTAACTCAGAAAGAATTTGCCCATCTTGTCACACATGCTTCACACCTAAATACCCCAAACATCAAGCTTCAATTCAAGAAGTCAAAGATCTCCCCAGCTTTGATCTCCCCTCACCCAAAGCATGAAGCTCTCCGGTGGAGACCAGTGCTCATTGAATGTGACCAACTGCTGTCACAAGCCAAAAATGCTTCTGTGGCTCCCTGACATTTCTTTCTCTGAAGTTTTCAGTCTTATCTTCATCAAAGAAGAATATGCATGGTTTTAAATTCCTTCTATTAAAATCTTATACAGAAAAGTTTTTTGGATGACACTACAGCAGATCTGGGAAGTGGCCCTGATCATGTACTCCGGTCTGCAAACAAGAGTAGTGTCAATCACTGCAGCTTCCTCCATCTTTCCATGAGGAGCTTCAGCCCACCCAGCCCCACTCCCAATCAGATTTACCTGCAAGCATGCTGTAACTGCCAGTGCTGAGCACCTGAAACCCTCTGCATTAACTAAACACAACTGGGAAGTGAGCTTCCATGGTCTCTTTAACCCTTCCTTGCTTCACTCATTTTAGTTTGTGTTTGGCAAACTCCAAAACATTCAGAAGTTGGGTTTTAGCTTAATTAAGAGACCATAAAAATCGAGACAATCATTCAAACCTCCTGAGCACTCGGAGTGTGGGAAAGTAAAGTAAGAAAATCACATGCCAGCAATTTCACTGAAGATTTCTAGCATTTGCTGCTCTGAACAAGGCTTGAAAATGACAGAACCATTTCTCTCTCTCTCTCACACTGAACTTGAGCACTGTAGAGACTCAACCAAAAACTCAGCGCAAAACACATGAGCTTTGGTGCATTATCACTTGCAGCTGCTAATTCTCCAGTATCCCTCAGGAGCACCGCTGGGGATACCATGTCTACCTACATTGCTCTGTCATATGCCATCTCTTTAGTTTTCTCCGGCAGTTCTTCCATTTTTAAAACCCACCTTCCTAAATTTGGAAAAAAATCCTCCCCTTTGTTCCCCAGGTGGGTATAATTCACCCCTTCTTCACATTTAATATCTGACTCCTGGATGAAGCAGCACAGAGCTGCAGCATCAGCAGTTCCTGAAGGGACCATTCCTTTCTCTTACTATTTGGCTAATGGTTGCTCCTCGAGATCAATTAAAAGAAGAAAATGAAAACAGGAATTGATACCCGTGTCTAGGCCCTTGCCCAAGCCGAGGGCACCAGCAATTGCAGAGATAATTTAGCAGTGCTCTTCTGCCCTCGTTTTGTCCATGTTTATTTATGCACCTTTCAGTTATAAGCATCGTGCATTAAAGTCAATAGCCTACCACTGCTTACCAGGAAACAAGTGGAGCCAGACCTGGACTTCTATAAATAAGATTTACTCTATTGGCTAAATAATGACATCTAAACTGGTCTGATTTAACTGACTATGGCAGTTCTTAAAGCAAAATTTAATTACGCTTTGTACTTATTACAGTTCCTTTGTGTGCCTCTTGCTTCCCAGCAATTTTGAAATATAGACTTAAGTTCTGCTATACAATGCATCCCCTTACCTATAGTGACATGTGCTAACAGATGGCACTGCGAGCACAGAGCAGCAGATCAGCATGAGTTGCCAGTGTTGGTGGCCACATTTTCCCTGAAGTTATCACAGCCCAACACAAAATGGCATGAGATAATCACTGGCCATTTCCTGTGGGCTGGGAAGAGCGTGACTCAGCACTGGCACTTTTTATAACATCCAAACACTTAACTTTCTAGAAATGTTTTTATATTTGTGGACTGCACTCATTATGGAAGTCTGCTAAGTAACTGATGTGCTAGAATGATACTGCTCAACCACTAATGCAACAAGAGCACCCCATCTCTTCAGTGGGCTGGCCAGTGCATGGAGCCACTGGTAAGGAGAAGGCAAATGACGTGTGTTTGTGTATGTCAGATAATATTGCTCTATAAAATTATATTAGATGTGCATTAGGGGCTGTAACAGAAGACAGTAAGAGTAAAGGATATACATAAGCAAGAAAGAGAAACACATACAGGGACCACAGGAAATGTTTGCACAGCTCTTCCTTCCCACCTCAGCTGACAGTGCCTTCCCAGGCACAGGGCATAAAAAGGGACAAACCAAAAAGTTCAGTGTCAGATCTCACATTCAGGCTTCACATGCACTTCATCAGATTCAGAGGAAATTCAGGACTAGCCCAGGCTGGGGTTCAGCTTTACCTGGGACTCAAGCACCAATGTTAAGGAAACATACCATGGTGAAGATAGTGGCACATAATCCTATTGCAGTTTGAAGATAGGATGCCCTAAACCACATCTTCCCTCTAAACTCTCTAGAGCCCCTTAAGACTTATCTTACACTTGCTATCATCTTGTGATAAAATTTCCTGAGTTCACATCCCAAACACATTTTGGCCCAGCTTTACAACACCTGCAAACAGCCTTGGAACTGGGAGAGATGGTGCTGCTTTGCCACCTCACCAGAGTCAGATGTAACACCCCAGCACCTGCCCAGTTTGAAGTCTCACTTGCTTGAAGAGCATCATGGAAAATGTAGTCTTTTCCTCCTCCTCTTCTTCTTCCTCTTCTACCTCTTTTTCCTCTTCTTATCAATCTTCCCCCTTGCTGTCCCCAGCACACACATCCCTTGGGGATCCTAGGACCACAGATGTAAGGTTGTCAGAGCCCAGATTTGGCTGGTGCATCCTCCGAAAGCAGCTCCTTTTTCCACCCACACCAAGGACATAGCTATCTCCTGCCATTTTGGACCTTCATCTGGGGACAACTTCCACAAAAGCTGAATTCAGCTATAGCAGTTTTTTCTGATAGGGTTTGGGTTTGGTTTTTTGGGTTTTTTTTTTTTTTTTTGGGTGTTTGGGTTTGGGGTCTTTTTTTTAGTTTTTATGACTGCCCAATCACTTTTTAAAGGATTCATTGTTCTTCCATTGATGCCTGAAATCAAGGTCTCAAAGCAACATCCTCCAAATCCTTTATGGAGAACACATTTTTGATTTGATTTTTTTTTTTTTTTTTTTAATGATTGGTGGAATATTCTTTATTTGGGTTTGGTTTTGGTTTTTTTTTTTGCATGTAGAGAACCATTTACATTCAGCTTTAAATATGAGTGAGTGGACTACAGACATTTCAGAGGATAGGATGTTACTAGGCAGATAAGAATATCAGATGCAAACCTGAAAGTATAATTGGTATATGAACAGGTAGCAGGAAACAATGTGGAATATATTGTCTGAAGATCTGCATTTTCACCATTCCTCTGCAGTGGAAATACATCAGCACATGATTTTCACCATCAAAGCCCGCAGTGTTGTAACCTACTGAAGAATTATGGGTTTAGGGTTCAGTAAACGGCTGCCAAATAATTTTAAATGTTCGCTGGTTTTTTTCAAAATGAAAAATACAGAATGAGGGCCTCAAGCATCATCACACGGAAATAACTAGTTTGGTTCTGTTGTTGCATGAGTGTGGAAATGTCTTTTAAAACCTCCGTGCTGGCAGTGCTGCTCCGGCACACAGTACTGGGACCTCACAGTTGCAGGGTCTATGCCTCAGGCACTCTTGAAAGAATATGTTTGATTTGGGTGCTGCATTGATGGCAGAATTTTCCTTTCAAGCAGTAAGACCAAGAAGAAGAAAAATTTTACAGTAAGATGTGTCTAGTTTTAATTACAGCAGCACAAATACAACCCTGGCAAAACCCTGCAGAATAGACTCCCCTTAGCATTTCCCTCTCAGAACTACAGCAAAACACATGAAAGGTCATATACAAGATAGGATTTGACACAATAAGATTTCACTCCCATGTTAATGCACCTCAGATCAAGCCTGCAAAAGTGAAATAATAAATTTCGGAAAACAAGCAAAATGACCCTACTGGTTGGTTGGTTTTCTAGATACCATCTACATATTTTAGAAACATACAACCTTCTAATAGAAATGAATAAACTACTCAACCATAAAGTTGCTATAGAAGATATGCTTGTTCTGATTGGAAAGGGCATCTGCTATCTGCAATATTGATAATACTTTTCAAATTTCATCTGCTTTTGTTTGCATTCTGTGTCGTCTGTTTAAACACACTGGGAATAATAATGAATACCAGCATTATCTCCACTTTTCCAAGGCCGAACATATAACTTTATCACAAAAATAATTAAAATTCTTTGGCACTCTTGTATCTTTTCCATTGAACGTTATCAAGCAGTGACAATAAACTAACATCAGTCCAAGGCTGCCCATATGCTGCTTTTAAAAAGAATGCATTTGTCCCAGGGTGAGATACATGAATTTTGTGTTTACAGGGTCAAAATATTCCAAAGTTTTTTACAGTGTAAGGACTAAAAAATCTGTGCCTGCACACACACATGCAAATGCACCCACACAGATACACACACAGAGCTGAGGATATTGGGTTCAGAGGGAACACCTCCAAACTGGGCTGTTATAACTTCCATTCACAGACAAATCTTAGCAGCTGAATAATCTGGAGAACCGAAGATGTAAATATTTTGCATACTTGTACAACACAGTCAATGCAATAAATGATGCTCTGAAACATTCTTGGATGTCACATGCAGTTAATCTCAGATGTAGCGAATGAGTTTTTTCTGAACTGCATTTTGTATATAGGGCTATATATTATCTCCTACACATAGGAATAATGTTGCAACTTTAGTTTGACATTAATAATTTTACTTCAGTATGTTCATCATTGTTTATAAACCACATTTTCTTTGTTATCCAAGGTAAAAGAAAATAAAACATATTCTTCATTAATCATTGCTTGATATTGATTAATACTCACTGGTTATTTAAGAAAGAAGCCACTGACAGTTCATTTTTTCACGCACCTCTAATTATTTGCCAACAAAAACAAGTATAGGCTTTAGAATGCATTGCTAGAATATCTGACTCCAAAGTCTTTATGATTTTTATAACGTGTGCTAACTTCTGCTTAAAATGTAGTAAAGCAATGATGTTGATCTCATTTCAATACCACATACACAGTATTGCATAGTAATGCACTGGCTTTTATAAGCCAGGAAACAGTACCAACTCACTAAACAGATCCATCAGGATAATTGAAGAACTCATTTCAGGAGAACTCCCATATGAAGGCAGAAATGTTAAAAGATGTTAAATTTTCTTTTTGTGTATTGTTGGCTTGCTTGATAAGCAGTAGCAAGTTTATACAGCTCTGCAGCTAGGGTAGAATGCTTAAGCAAGAAATCCATAACTTTTAATATGATGAGATTGTCCTGCTAGGAGAGATGGATTTTTTCCAATATCACTGCTAACAAACAAGTAGAGTTTCCTGTATCAGCACATTTCTGTTTCTACTCTGCAGCACACATGTGCTTCATTTAGAAACAATACATGGCTCAACATTTTTGGCATATTAAAAATGAGACAAGTACGTTAGAGTAGTTGATGGACAGGTATCCTAACAGGTTTCTTTGGAGAATGAGTACAAAATCTTATCTAGATAGACACACTGACAAGGTTGGGAAAAAAAAGGGAGGGAGGAAGTGTGAAGTTATTTGTGTTAACTTCCCTCCTGAGATTTAGTGGCAATGTTACTTACTGGAGTGACTGCTGGGTGGACAGATAATGTCACGCAGTGTCTTATTACATGATTTCAAACCCCTGTGCACAATCCCACTTGCTGCAGAAAACTTAAATATGTTTCAGGTAGGAGCTAAATAAAAGACATTACTTTTCATCTGCTTTTTCACTTAATGCTAATATAGTCACTTGTCAGTGGATGTAAAAGTAAAGGAGACAAGGGTTTATTTTTATACCTCACAGAACAGCAACTGGTGATTTCCCTTAGATCATAGCTCTTGTGTGTGCAGGCACTAAGCTTTTTTCTTTTAATATTTTAGACATACTTTATTTTTTATTCAAAACAGTTTTATCCCAACTCTGACACGCCGATATTGTCAGGAAAGGAGGTGCACCATTTAAACGTTACTGGGTATTTTTTCTCATTATATCCTACGAATGTCGGTGGTGCATCTCATTAATCCTGGAGCTAATCAACAGGCTCACGTTATTCATTTCTTCGAAGGTTTGGCTGAAGACACAGCTTTGTGGTTCACTTTAGAGGATTTATAGTGCATATGTCTCAATGAGCAGCCAATAGGGATGTGGAGCTGAACTGCCACTGCTCGGCAGCAGCACTGCTCTGCCCGGCTGCAAGTGACCTTCCTAGGGAAAACCACGTCCCAAAAAACATTCCACAGACAACAAATGGAAGTGTCCTCTCACTCTAGGTACTTTATATTTTGTGTTCAGAAAGAACAGTGTGGAGACCTATGAAATGTCCATGAGAGATGACCTGAAGACAAGGCAGACTTCAGCCTTTCTCCTGCACTGCAGCCCTGTGCCTTTCAAGCAGGTGAGGGGACCACTCTGTTTCCTTCTGATGATCAGGTCCCTTTGAGGGATGTTCTGCAGAGTTACTGTTTGGCTGTGACAAGCTGGCAGCATCCATGGGAGCATCCACTAGAATGGTGGGCTTGCTTCAGCACCAGTCCTGATTATGAAATGTGCAGGGTGTGAGGCATGCCAGGACAATGCAGAAGGGAACCCAGGCTGTGCAGGCACTGGAAAGCATTGCTCTTGCAATAGGAGCAGAATGGAGTCAGGCCTGCCTTGGCTGGTACTCAGCAGAAGAGGAAAGCAAGCTGCAAGAAGTAGCACTGGTGACCATGGGTAGCAGCATGGAGAGAGCACTCTCCCCTACCACTCTGCTTTCAGCCAGTGCACAGCACGATCTGGCAGGACAGATCTGGAGCCTTCATTCTCTTGGAGAATGTTGCAGCTTCACTTGTTTGCTCTCTTTTTTACCTTCTTCCCTTCTCCTACCTAACCTCCCTTTGGTTTTCGCATGTATGTACGCCTACTCTATTCAATTAGCCTTGGATACAGCACCGAGGCCTCAGATACCTGTAGTCATTATCCCAAGCACTTTTCATAAGAGTAAGGATATTAGTCCCGAAGTCCTGGCAAAATTCCAGCTAAGCTAATGTATTTACAGTCTAACCTCCCCAAATTTATCTCTTAGTTTTAAATGGGGGAGTTATTCTTCATCTGCTCTACTTACTTTGCTGCATAGAATTTCTCGTAGAGTTAAACTTATTCCCCACGGCAGAATAATGCAGGATTTTTCAGTCTTACCCGCCTTGCAACATTTGGTATTTTTCTTTAAGCTGCTGCTTGTGGACTCCTGAGACTGCAAGAATCCCAGTTCCCAACCCTTCCCTTTTTTTTTAAAGCCAGCCTCTAATCCTTGTGCAAAAAAGCTTAAAGCACAAAGCTCTGAAACAACTAAAAGTTGCAACTCAACATCTATTATTGTCTTTAAAATATCCCAAGAATTTAAATTAATTCTCATGTTGACTGTGCCCTGCCCCAGACATGTTCCTGTAGCTGGCAGTGCCAGTGGTGCCACAGAGCTGGGTCTGAAAGCAGTTATGCCCATGTCTGCCCTGCGCCAGTCCGCCTCATCTTTCACCAGCCCACTGCTGTTCCCAGTTATACCAGCCAGATCACTGGAGCAGCATGACTACAACTGCTGGCAGTGTTTGACCCCTATCTTTTTTGTGAATGGCAGGCCTGGGACCAAACCCTGCCCCCCTGCGCAATGCCAAGACATTGTCAGCAGCGTGCATATAGCGAGACAGTCACTACATACACCTCTGTCTAATAGGGACAGCCATTTTAAGGTGTTTTCTCAAGGTTTTGGCTTCCTCTGTGTTTTCTTTCCCGACAGGATGAGGGATTTATATTGCCCAGCCTCTGTCATACTGTTAAAAGAGAGGTGCAGCAAACCCCATCCAAAGGTGGCTGCCTAGCTCCCATGATATGCTGCCACATCCCCAGCCATCCAGCCAGCCCACCACTCACATATTTCCATAGCTAGGCTAGATGGAAGTGAACATGCATGTTTCAGACTCCAGAGGAATCAGACACATGACTCCTTCTCACTCAAGTTTGGTAGATTCTCTTTCCAGGGAGATTATGGGACACTTTGGGTGTGATCCTTTTTGTCATCCCCTTGGATGTGGAGATTAAACCAGGCAAGTTTAAATAGCATTTCATTTCTTCTGCAGCATTATCTACCGGTGTGCTCTCACGATAGCCTCACAAACATTGTTCATTAGTTCAGTCACCTATCTGTACCCCTACCCAGCTACCCAATATTCAAAGAAAATCAGCAAATTAATGATTTCACATTTTCAGCCCATTAAATTATTTATTGCTGGTGTCAATAGAAAAATTTTAAAAGGTAAAATATCTTTGTATATTGACTGCCAATTCTACATGGATGTAATGGCACCAGGCAGTGTACCACATCATGAAATAAAAATTAAATTGTAGTTGGGCTTTTAAATCAACTCAATTAAAATAAAGAGATTCTTGGCTTGATATAAGGAAATATTTGTATTTCCAATTCTATTTGTTAATACATTGACATATGTGCTATTTTTTAAATGTAGCACTAAGTGCACTTTCTGTCAATGCCATAGATTTTTTAATAGACTGAGAAAATGCATTTCATTTCTTCTTATTTTCCTTCAATACATCATTTGGTTCTGCTTTTTTGCCTGCATGAAATTCATTTTCTAATGGAAATATTTGTTTTGTAAATCAAATATGTATTATGCACAAAATGCAAAGCACAAATTAAATTATGTTAATGAAATGAAAGAGATATGAAATGCATATTTCATGGACAAAACATAACCTCAGCAAACAACCATTTCTTGATAAAATCTTTAAACACAATCTCATTCTGTGACAGACATATTGTTAAAGCAGATAGCACCTCATTTAAATGGTTTCCTTTAATATTAGTGCTTAGTATATAATTGTAAATAACTTTTGGGATGAAAAACCAATAATGAAATACTGTCTTTAATAGTTTGCTATTGATGTCAGCATAAAATTTGTAGTAGTTGAATATTGGAAATTGGGAGTGCACACACATATAGTCAAAAGCTGTAAATGATTGCATATTTAAATAGAGCTGACTAAGGCAAAGATGTTATAGATATTAGTAATAGGCAGAAAATTATGCTGACCTAACATTATTTGACAAAACCCACTGTTTTAAATTATATATTGGTTACACTTAATGAATAATAGATTCTGTAGGTGTTGTTTCTCAGATCATAATGCTGATGACACTACACGTTGGAGACTTCTTAGTCATCCTTCTGACAATAAAGCAGGAAGAGCTCACAAAGGTCACCAAAACATGGAATTTTATTTATGGGTCTCCATCCTAGCCCAGTCTTCTGCAGGACAAACATTCCTAAAGCTTGGAGCAAAAGACATATTATATGTTAAACCTGAACAAATGCAATGCAAGAAAAGATCACTTGAAATAAAGCTAGGGATTTCATGTAGGTTTGGAGTTGCTGTGCTCTCCTAAGCAGCGGAGTCATTATATAGATTCCACCCGTTTGGTGGGTTTCATCACTCTTCTGGCATTGACCAATTTGACGAGTTGGCCCATGTCTGTAGCATACATCTCTCCATCCTCATCTCTGCCTTGAGCATATACGAAATCAAAAACAGAGCTCTTGATACATGAGACACTTCTCTCAGACATTTTAGGGCAGCAAAGAATGTATTAAAATCACCACAGGGACATCTGCCTCTTCTCTGCTATACTATTTTTGTCAAAAATGTTAAGAAAGAGAAAGAATATGATGCACAGTTAATAGGAAAAAAAAACCCAAACAAACAAAAACAAAAACCACAGCACCAAAACTCAGATGATCATTAGAGATCTGGGAGACGCCTGTAATCTAACAGATGATAAGAAGACCAAAGCGCTTATTTGAATGTTGCTATTCTTCACCTGTAAAGCAGAAGAGCTATATGTAATTAATTGGGATCTGCTTCATTTTCTGTAGGTCAACATATTTGTTTTTATATTAACTACTACAGAAGACACTTAAGATTCAGGCACTGAATAATTGTTTATCATCTCCTTTTTGCCGGGGGGGGGGGGCGGGGGCGGGATGTGGGTGTGGGTGGGCTGGGGGCAAGATCGATGGGAAAACCAGGACAATATTATCTGGATGCCTTTGGCTTTTAAGTCACTTTGGGTTTAGGTCTTAGCCTGATATCATAACTGCCCCTAGGCTGGCCAGCAACTCATTTCATTGCTGCAGTGGATTATAAAGTACCTGCACTGATTTGTTTAGAAATATCAGCTGTTACCTTTGATAGCAGTGATAAGAATGCAACAATGGTAGAAGTCCTCCGACCCTTTTTGGAGAAGCTCAGATGCCCACACTGATCCCAGGCATAACATAGGACCCACCACGCCAATGGTGCAGAGGATGCTATGTGAAGCCATCGCTGGGACCCAGCACCTTGAGCGATGCAGCGGCCAGGATGCCTGTGACACTGTGGAGGAATGCTCCTGGAGCCTGGGCATGGTCAGAGATGGGCTGGTTAAGAGTCAGCTCAGAAAAGACCACAACAAAAGGGACAGAAAGAAACCTTAAAAGCACAAGCCTGAGTTGACTCCTGCTTTCCCTGTTGCCTCTGTGCAACTCACAGCTGCCAGGACTGTGCTGCACCACTGCACCGTCTGAGCTTTCCCACCCCCAAACAGTATCTTCAGGTGACAAAGTACACCCAGAATGACAGAGCAGTAGATTGCCCCCAGGCTGTGCCTCTCCCCACCAGCTGAACTCCACCAGCATCAACCCTGCCAGCAGTTTAGTTCAATCTCTGCTGCTGCTGAGGACATCTCTCCAAGCAGCGAGGTTTTGTGCAATCCTCTGCATGCTGTCAGCCACCTCAGTCAAGATAACTTTCCACTTTGGTCTGAGGGATAGACAGGCTTTTTGGTGCCTTTAGTAATTTTCCCAACAGTCTTGATATCAAATACATAACTCAGAGATAAGCTTGGCAATAAATACATATAGCAAACACTGTGAAGCAATACAACTGCAAAGAGCTGTGCGACTAGAGAGGGGTTGTCCCACACAGCTCCCCATCCTTACAATAAACTACTAATTAATCATATCTACTCTATTTCCCACCATCACCATCTATTTCCCAGGCACCTCAGCACTGTGATGGATTCATGTGGACACAGGAACGCAACACCCCTTTTGTGAGTTAAACAGGCAACCAACCTCTCTGCAGGATGACCACAAAACCCTCACAGTGCTCCCAGAAATGGACACGCTTTTATCAGCTGCGTGGTATGATCCTGTACAGGGACAAAGTACAAGTGCTGTTGAGATATAAATAGAAGAGGATGGCAAAATGTCTGAATGCGATTAACAGTACAGGCTTCTTCTGCTTCTGGCATAACAAAAAAATTCAACCAAAATAAACAGTCCAGCTGTGTGAATCTGAGCTCCTTTTGAACCAGGCCATCAAACTGTCTCTCTGCCATAAAGTAAAAACCTTTCAAACACTTGCAGAATCTCCAGACTTGGCAATTTCCCCAGGACAACCCAGTAAATTGGTGGGGGCAGGGAGGAAGTATCCCATGTATCGTAAAATACTGGAATTTTATCCCAAACAAAGGCCAAAAACTTCTCCAGGGAGAGAATCCAAAGCCAGATCTTCAGATAGTCAGAGTTGGAGGAAGAGTTTCCTTCCAGTGCATCAAGGAATTCCCCCTGACAGCTCACAAAGCCATTTGACTGGAGCACAGTAACACAGCAAAGGATTGCTAGGGGAGAAAATGTCAGAAGCAGTAAGATTTGGGTGCATGACTATAACAGATCTTGAGGGCCATGGAGTAAAGTCGCCAGCTAGTGAAAGCAACTATGTCAGTGTCATTTTGCTGGTGTGGCACCGGTAGCCACCCCAATCTGCTCATACCAGGCTGGGTACATACTCATGCCATAAGACCAGTTCCAGTCTTCCTATATGTCTTCTGAGTAGAAACTATGGGACAAATGCTATTCTGAGTCAATGGAATTATGGATATATAAATCAGAGTAAAATCTGGTCGCTAGCATTTTCATTGTGTATATACCACCTATAGAATGATAATGGTTGCTAAATCTAAATTGTGCTTCCTACACTTATTTCACAGGAAATACAATTTTTTATCCATTTTATCAATTCTTAAAATGAATCTTTTCCCTTTTTCATTATCAAATTTCAATCTCATATCATTTCCAGCACCACCCCAAGCCATTCTGGAGTTCTCGTTTACATCACTAGAGATTAATATTACGTGTTTGTAAAAGGAGGATATTAGCTTCTCCCTTATATCTGTCAAAATTAATAACTTCTTTATCACAGATAACTCCAGGTCAATATTAGATTCGCAGATGTGGCCAGGAATAAAATGTATGGAAATATAATGTCTCATTTGTAAGTATCCAAAAGGAAAAAGAAAAAAAGAGAAAAAAAAAAAGGAAAAAAAAAAATGTTTTCATTATTGAAATTTAGACTGCAACTGTTCAAAAGATCAAAAGACTTTGGGGTCTGACCATATCTTCCATATGGCCTTAGCCTTTCAAATAGAAAACAAACTGGAGGTCAGTCCAGTGTAGAAGAAAGAAGTGAATTTTCTACTAATAGGGCAAATGAAGGGATCGGGATCAGGATCCTCTGCACATTGCATGTATGCTTCTATCTGAACATATATTGTGGCCAGAAGAACGGCTCCAGACATAAATGTTTGTACAATGATTGATGTAAATACTTGGGTGATGATTGATGATGGTTATGTCTGGCAGATGTCCACCTTCTGCACAGCTGATACAACGTGATACCTCCTGATGTTGCACTGATTTAAAGGGAATAGCACATTCTAAGTGACCATATTGCAGCAAGAATACCCCGAGCTTTTGGTCCAGCAGAGACAATGTTGATTATGTTTGTTAATGGACCATACTGTTGTCTCATGAAATCTACTGATTTAAGAGCATTAGCAGACACAAAGCTCATTTGTGGCCTAAGGTAAGGCAGATCTTGGCCATCTCCCATGGAGCACTCCTGAGTTAAATGACTTTCTCCCGCTCTTGGCGTTTTTAAGAGTTGTATCAGAGACATGCTCAAATGCTAAACTGAACTTTTTGCATTGGACTTCAGCTGCTTTGCTTCATTCCCTAAGTACAAACTGGGCAGGTTAACTCCCAGACATCTGATGTAAAAATAATACTCTCAAATGGCTGTATTTACTGGCTTCCCACCTACCTGTCCCCATCTCACTGCCATGGAGGCAGGGGCTCAGCAGCTTGCACACAGAACACAGGCTCAAGAGATGAAGAGTAAAAGAGAGTTGACAATGCAAGATCTATTTTTTACATAGGTTTCAAGGGAGAAGATGAGATAAATACATGCTGTGGGAATACAACAGAGGAGAAGCTGTATGAGGTATGCTTTCGGAAGTAAATAACACAGGAACCAGTGATTTGAAGGCTGTTAAATGAATTTTACCAACTACTTTATTCACTGTGATCAAAATTATATCACTGATGTTCTTACTAATATATCCCATTTGGCTCAATAATCTTTTATTTGTAATTACAGGTGAAGAGGTCATTTTAAAAAAGCCTTTAAAGCAATGGGCTTTAAAGAATTATGCTGGTTTCATTTTGCGTTTATAAGCAATTGAGGATAGACGATAAAATTAACTAATGCTACTTTCTATGAGCAAAATATTAAAATGTCCTCAGTCCATACCCTCATTCGCCCAAAGGAGTTTTTCCTATTGCTTTTCTTTAATCACTTGCTATGTGCACTGGCTGCTCCCTTCAGCTGGGCGGGCAGCATGGCACTGGCCACCAACCTGCCAACAGAGAGACATCAGCTCTTCCTCTTTTCTTCCTCAGTTCCTCAAACTCTGGATGACCCACAGTAAAATCCTTTTAACAAGGCTTCATTCCTTGCCGACCCCGTTAAAACTTTGCAAAAATAAACAAGAGCCTTTCTTTGTTTTTCCTGTGGGTTTGGGATCTGTTTCAAGCATGGAAAGAAGCAGCCCTACCTGGATGTAAAGGCATAGGCAAGCGAGAGAAAAGCAACTGGCTGGGGAAAAGCAATGCCTTTAATAGGAGGACTTCCAGGGACGAACACAAGAAAGCTGGAGACGGACTTTTTACAAGGGCATGTAGTGACAGGACAAGAGGAAATGGCTTTAAACTGACAGAGGGGAAATTTAGATTAGACATTAGTCAAAAATTCTTCCCTGTGCGGGTGCTGAGGCACTGGCACAGGGTGCCCAGAGAAGCTGTGGCTGCCCCATCCCTGGCAGTGTTCAAGGCCAGGTTGGACACAGGGGCTTGGAGCAACCTGGTGTAGTGGAAGGTGTCCCTGCCTGTGGCAGGGGTTTGGAACTGGATGAGCTTTAAGGTCCCTTCTAACCCAAATCATTCTAAGATTCTGCGACATTCATATCCCTTTATGATCTGTTGCATTGAGATGACAGTGGTCCACATGCCCTGTCTGTCATTCTGGACCCAAAGCAAAGCTCTGGGCACAGGGAGACAGCAGAGGTGGTGTAAACATCCTCAAGCCTCAATATTTCCAAGTTGTGCAGCAAAACCCTCTTCACCAGCCAGAGGAATACTGAAGAGTAAAGCGAACATGAACACACAGCAGCTAGTGCCCAGCACCCCAAGGACTGATCCCTACTGGGCAACTGCTAGCACCAGAGCAGGCAGCACCACTCACTCCTAAGGTCCCTTTTGAACAGACACATTCTTCCTTCTAAGCATCATATTTACAAAAACATAAGTCTTCATAAACGAAAGCATTCCCTGACCCGTCTCACCACATTTCAGTCTGAAGTGGTGTTTGTCATCACTAAGCACTACTCTCCCAGCCAATGAGTGGTATTTCTCACTGGAGCTGCTCTATGCTTTAATAGGGTGTGAATACCGGGAACAGCTATGGTGCACTGTTAATTGTTACTCCTGCTTGGCTCCTAGTACGGAAACACAAAAGCTGCCACATGAACCTTCCTACTTCAAGATGATACCAACATGTAAAATATTTCAAAAAATGGGGAAAATATCTTTGTGACATAACTTAGCTGAACTTACAAAAACAAAGACGTCTCCATTGGGAAGAGTGAAGTACTGAAGTGGGACTCAGAGAAGATCAATTAATCATCCCATTCCCTCATGTACAAACACAACCCTTAAACCTCAGTTCTGAGACACTCACACACACCTCTGCAAAGACATTCCAAACCAACATTTTAGTTGGTTTTCTTAACATTAGAAATTAGGAAGAGAAACAAAAAATGTGTTATCCCTTCACCTTCAATAAGTTTCAAAGACTGGGTTAGGGTTGGGGACCTCCAAGCCCAACCTCAGCGCTGGGAGAGAGGGTCAGAGGACTAAAAAAAAGGAGGAAGAGGAGAAGGAGGAAGAGGAAGACTGCCTGTCTGGTGCTGCAGGGAGGGCTCCACATCTGAGCAAGGTAGTGATGGAGAAAGAGGAGCCTACAACAAAGGTGAGAAGCACAATGCAATGCAGATGACTTTTAACAGGGGTGTTGGAAAAAGCAGTTGCAACCAACTCTGCTTCCTGGGCAGCCTGGAGAGTACCTAGGGCAGGGGAGCGGATACCCGTGCATCTCTCAGGGCTGTTTACAGGGTGGGTGAAGGAAGGCTCAGCAACCAGCAAGTATATCCTGAGTATGTGAGAGATTCACAACGGAAACATGCTTCTAGCAATGAGAACAGGGAGATTTTTAAATACCCTTCCAAGATACTCAATTTTAAGATGCCACCTGTGCAGTTTATCGTTAATTTAGGCTAATGTTTTTGTAATACCAGGACCAGAGATTCCTTCTCATTCTGTCTTCTTCTAGAGGTAAAAACCAACCCAATAGTCCTCAACAAGTGAAATGCGGTTTGATGCATTTGATGGACATTGTCGTGCAGGGCTGGGCAGGAGCTTTAGAAAAACAAAAAGTCTTCAAATATTCATTCACATTTTTAAATGAATTTACTGCAGCCACGTTTATTTCCCTGTGGGATTTGCTTTCTACACACTTTTGAGCAATCAAGTTTTACTGGGCAAATGTTTGCACAGGACGAATTTCAAAATTGCATGCAGAGACAGAATTTTTTGTGTTTTCATGCCAGACATGCTTGTAGGCTTCTCCAATGAACAGGCAGAAACAATATCATGTGATTTATCTGACCCATCACAACCAACCCACATACCTTGACTAACGAAGATCAGACACCCACAGTTGTTTGTGATCAAAACACAGAGTTGTTTTTTTAATTACAAAGCTATCCATCAGTAATTTCAAATAATAAGTAAATTGGAGGGAATTGTGATCTGTCTCCAGATAGTCTGTGAGCAGAGAAAGCAGCTAAATTTGTTGAATAAATTATTCATTATGGATTATTCGCTCAGCTCTACTGCAATAGCAGTGACATTGTTTAATTTAATAGCACATTAAGGGATCTTTTTCCTTACACAAATGAGTGCACTGCTCCCAGCAAGTTGACTCTTGAAGATGCAATACTAGAAACCTGTAAGAACAGCTACCTCTGTCCAAGGCTCCAATTAGGTTTTGAGCAGAGAAGACCTTCATAATATACCACTGACTAATTTTGGCTACAGTCCTTCTGTGGGGATATACTTGATTGCCAGAATATGGAACTGTGCAAGTCTTGTAAAACAAAAAAACAAACTAGAATCCAAGCACATTGGTTTGTTTTCTTCACTGAGAAATTGAGTATGCCTTGAGATGAATCTGAAAACCCCAAAGCCAAAAGAAACCAACTTTTAATCAGATCTCATTTGATCCTGCAAAGGCAAATGCATTTTAGCTGAGCCCTATATTTCTTTCTCTTCCACTGTAAAACTCTAGCAGCAACTCTTTCCATCCCATAGATACACTAGAGTCCAAAACTCAAAGCCAAACTCAAGAATAGTGAAACTCTGCCATCCAAACCAATCCTTTCTGAACAGTCACTGCAGGAATACCAGTCCTGTTGATTTTTTTGATTGTCCAAATTCTCCCTGAAGACCATGTAAAGGATTATATCTTTATAGCTCATATACAACTAACTATCTGTGGAGGAAATCTCTCTGGTAATGTTTTTTGCCTCTGAGAAATTAAGATTTTCAAAGTCCCAAGGACCTACCACACAGACATTGTAACACCCCAGCCATGTTCTTTGGTCACTTTTTGAGGTGTGACCCATCCAGACTCCTGCTTTCCATGGGCTGTCGCAGCGCAGGGACCACCAGGCTGACTCACGCCCTCCAGCACTGCCCACAGACACACACAGCTGGGCCTTGGCTGTCTCCATCCTCTCTAACACTGGCACAACCCCTGCCTTACAGTGCAGACACAGCACATCCTTCCAGCATAACACCAAAACAATTTTCTTAGGTCTAACCGGGCCCATGGAAGCAACAGTCAGGGACCAGTGAGCTATAGGCAAGTGGCAGAGGATGAGGCTCGAGCCCTTAGAACACTTCATGCCAAAAAGCATGATGTTTGCAGGACCCTGTCTGCAAGTGCTGCACACAAACATGGCAAAGGGCTTTCCTCAGGGGGTGTAAATTAGTTTCCTACCACTGATGAGAGTGGAAAATAAATTAAATAATGGATATCTATCATTTGGATTTCGAGGAGCTGGGGTAAAAAAATAAAACCAAAAAGCAAAACAGTGAGTGAATACATTAATAGCATTGTGTTGCCCATTCATAGACGTGAAATGTCATACCCTGAAATATCCTGATTCTGGCCTAAATTCAAATACAGAGAAACACAGGCACATGCAGAGATCCCCAATCTGCTCTGATTTGTCTCCTCTATGCTTTTTGACACCAGACTCAAAAACAGGGCTCCGCCCGAGTAATGACCCATGAGTAGCAGGTACAGGGCTGCCTCCCAGGCAATCTGTTACAGCAGACAAGAAACAGATTTCTCAGCCCTAACAGACTCCCCTCCAGCACAACACATTTCCCAGTGGCTTTCTCCAGCACCCATGCTGTCACAGAGCAGCAATGCCTGGGTGTCACTGTGCTTCACCACACTGAAAGCAAGAGGAGCAACAGTCCTGGCACGAAGGGCCTGGTGCGGCAAGGATGGGCACTCAAACAGGCGACTAAGAAAGGTTGTGACCATTCGTGCTGTATCAGATCCTCAATGAATATTCCCCTTCTCTTGTATTTTTTTTTTTTTTTTTTCAGCTGGCATTATAACTCAGCATTGAAACCAGGGTGGGCAACCTTTAGTGCCCAGTACAGGGCTTAAATGTATGTTGTTTCTGTACGTACATATACTGTATGTATACAAATACTGTGTAGATTCCTGGCCATTCACTTTCTGCATCATATTACAGCTACCAAACAGAACGGTGAGTGTGGTCAGGGAGTAAAATTGAAAAAAAATCAACGGGGCACCTACAAATACCAAAACATCGGAGAAAAGAGAAAGTAATGCCATGGAAATGGTTTGAGTCCAGTCAGCAACTTCACTGAGCTGGCAGCAGGTACAAGGAGAACCCACCGAGGCAGGTGCCTTTCTCCTTCCCTTCTGTGGTACAACTATTTATATCTTTTATCTTTATTATATTATACAACTATTTCTTCATGTATTGTATTTAATACCTAATAAATACTATATATTTATACATTAAGCTATGATACTACATTCATTTTAGCCTATGCGCAGGCAGGTTGCCCGCTCTGCCTCAAAGCATCTATACCATATCATTCTGCCTATAACCTTAAAATTGAAATGCCATGTCATATTTTCTACTGTCAGTAGCAAGTGCTATCTTACCTTACATTCTATTATATCATTGTACTTTCCTCCCTGCTTGATAAGCTGTCAATATTGTTTTGGCATGAGAAATTTCCATCTCACACATCAGATGATCTCCATGACCTTTAAGCGAGTTGCCAGTAAGATAATTTACTCACATTGTTGTGACAAAATAATATCTTTTCTGCTCGGGTCACATGACATGATCATTACATGATTTTCCCAAAATGATTAAATTTTGCACATTTTGGGGGTTGAAGGCCTCTGTGGAAAATTGAAATTACTAGATTGCTTATCATTTCAGTTAACTACAAAGAGTTAAAAAGGCTACTCGCCATTGCTTCGCCCAAGGAGCACATCCTGAATTCCCACACTACACATAACTCTCTTTTTTTAACTTAAGTCTCTTTTTAAAATTTATATATATCTTCAACTGCTCAGCCTTTTGCAAGGAATGTTTTAATACAACTGTCTTTGCAGCTCCTTGTATCAGCAGGAGGATGTGATCACAAATATCACATCCTTTTGGCATCTTTTTGGCTCCCTGCGCACAACAAAAATGTCAAACAGATTTTAATGAAAGGGTGCATGCTTGTGGGTATTGACAGTTTGACATAGAATCCTAATTTTCAGATGTCTTGTTCTTACTGTTTTTAACACACAAATACTTGCAGCATAAGAGCAAGGCACCACAACCACCAGGAGCCAGTATTCATATAGCATCCTCCTATTCTCAATGGGCCCCGCTCAGCAACGTGCCCAATTTCTGTGGTTTTTGGCCTGAGAGTTTTTGCGGCTCGGCTGCAATCATGCCTAATCCCAATTTAGAAACCAAATTATTTCTTTTCCTCACCCACAGAGCCTGGGCTCCTGCTGCTGCTGCACTCTCCTGGGGTATGGGCAGGGGCAGCCCCAGCCAGGGATGGGGCACAGCAGGGATGATGGGGGGCCAATGGGTGTCTCTGCAGGGAAACACATCCCATCTCCTCACATGCTACATGCCAGCTCCACAGGCTGCAGAGACCATCCCGTGAAGGACAGCAGGGACCAGGAGAGCTCTCTGCAACAGAGGTCCCTCAAGGTATGCATGCACAGGGAATACGCATGCATATATATTCGCATTTATATATTTAACTGCTGTTGGGCTTCCTCCTCCTGCACTCTCAGTGCTCAAAAGTGACAGCTCTTTGTTTGTCTGTAGACGAAACATCAAGACTTCAGAAAAGGGGCGTGTGGCTCCCTCCATCATTTCACTTGACTACTTCCTATCTCAAGCACCCTGCACCATTATCATTGGCTACTTCTGCATGTAAGTAAGGGAAGATCAGAGGAACTGTTTATTCTAGAGAATAATAAAACTGAAAATTAGAGCTGAACAACATCAGGAAACTCCACTGGGTAAGGTATTCTCCAAAGTTTTTAGCAGGCAAAAGTTCAAGGTGGCCATTATCTCTACCAACTTAAAAGTCCCTCATGGACATGGACACCACCTGTGCACCATTAGAGATGAGTGGCTTAGCTCCAGGACTAACCTTCACATTCTCCCCATATGCTTTGTTGACATTCATCTGTATTCATGATATCTCCCAGCTTTGTGTGGCAAGCAAGTTTTGTCATCACATTCCCTTGTCCTCAATATCAGGTTAGAGGCTGATCCTGAGAGGCAACCATAGCTTCTCCCTTGACCATTGCTTTATATTTCAGCAGGACCCAGCCCCGTTTCCCTCCCCTGTCTTGCTGTTCAGGTACTTGTCTTGTCCTAATAATTTCCCATGTGGTACTGTAAGAGATGAAATCTACCTCATTTCTTTTATTTAGGAAATCAATGGTCTTATCAAAGCAAGATATCAGATTCGTCTGGTGTAATCTATACTTGGTAAAGCTATGCAGTATTTTAGACCAGTTTGTAATTATTTCCTCAGTTGTTATTTCTTCAAAACCATGACCCAAGCTTTGCACCCAGCAGATCAGCTCATTGACATGGCTCCAGCTCTGCACTGATGCATGGCTGCATGGCCGCATGGCCACATGGCCTCAAACCACTCCTGTGCGAACCACCTGCCTTATAGCCTTTCATGTATTCAGGCAAAAAAATGTTACATTTCTTATTAATTACTGATTATTTTGTTTGATGGGGTCTCGTTTATCTAAGGCTGCCCCATATCTCATGCATCCATCACTTTCTCTGCCATTGTCCACTATACGTGTAAATTAAATGACTTAAGATAGCCTTGGGACATCATCTTTGTGCTGTTTTCACGAGCCTATGCAGAGACACAACTTGAAAGAGCGGGGCACGAGCCCAGGTGAGCTTCAGAAACCCAAGCCAACTCTACTATCTTTTTTAAGGCAATTTAACAAAGTTTACATCACTGACAGAACACTCACTGCAGCTCGGCAAATAACACTAAAGATCAATGTAATGCCCTATTGACAAAGTCTGAGCTATAATATATATATTTTGTACATTTTTATTGTGTTCAAGTATGTTGATTCATAGATGCTTTATCAATAAAAAAACACTGCACAAAGTTTTACACTATAGCTGTCACCAAAAAAATTATTTATTACTAGGATAATAACAAATTTTATGTGGGCAGAGGTCCTTTGTTGTAAGATGTTGAACTATAAAGAGGCAGATAGAATTTTCTACTCTATATAACACCAGCCTAAGTAAAGCTGCTAATTTCATAGAATCATAGAGTAGTCTGGGCTGGAAAAGATCTTCAAAGCTCATCTAGTCCTACCCACCTGCAATGAGCAGGGACATCTTCAACTAGACCAGGTTGCTCAGAACCACATCCAGCCTTCAATGTCTCCAGGGATGGTGCTTCCAGCACCTCTCTGGGCAACTTGTGACCGTATTTTACCACCCTCATTGTAAAGAATTTTTTCCCTCACATCCAGCCTGAATCTTCCCTCTTTTAGTTTAAAACCATCACCCCCTGTGCTGTTGCAAGAGGCCCTGCTAAAAAGTCTCTATCCACTGTATAGAGTGCACACATATACTATATGCCCATGCTTATGAAGGGCATGCAGGCATTTGCATCACATATTTATACAACTCTTTCCTCCTAAAAAGAGGCCTGACAAGGCCTTTGACATGCTTAAAACAAGACAGGCTCAGGAACCACAAAGTTAAACACTTATCAAACTTGGAAGGCATTAGTAGTTTCTCATCAATTATACCTCGGAAACAATTACAAAGGGCCAAATACTGCAGCCCTTTGTCGAGCATATCTTCCCTTGAGGTCACCAAGAAGGTTGCTCAGTGAAGAGCTGCAGAACTTGGCCTGAAGTTACCAATTCACGTGTTGTGGGGTCTATTTTCACAGCAGGGGTTCCACTCCCCAGCCTCAGGGCCACAAAACCATCCCTCTCTGCCTCCTTATCAGCACAACAAACTAAACAGCAGAACTTTCACTTGCCCATGCAGAATAGTTGGGGTTAAGGTAGGAAGCGTGTAAAAATAAGCCCCTTGGAATATTTATTAAAATCTGTTTGATTAAGTTTACCAAAATGTACCGTGAACTTCAAAGGGAAAAAGGCTCAACTTTTGAATATAAAAAAGATATAAATATATTCCTGGTAAACCTGACCTTTGTGTGCTATACAAAATGACTGTAGTCTTGTGTTTCAAAGATATTCTTCCTTGAAAAATATCCATTGTTATGGCATTTCCTTGACTAAGTAGAAATAACAGAGGTTATGCTTCAGCTATACACAACAATATTATTTCTTTTAATATATGAATGTGCCAAAAGGTACATATATAAAGAACACTGATAGAGTTCCTGGAGCTGTTCTCTGCTTCCTATTGTTACAAACAATAATTTGAGGAGAGGAGAAAAAAAATCCCACAAAGAAGGATTTCAGCTTAACACAATACTCCTCCTGCACATTTTTCCTTTTATGCAGTTTTGTTTCAGTGATTTGAGCATGTTCTAATTTTGTCATTCAAGCCATCTGACTTTCACTGCTCTATACAAACAAAACCTAATTTAGTCTGAGATGTTTTAAGTCATAACAATGACGGATGGCCAAGGTTCAGGTGTGCTAGAATATTTAAAAACCTAGTCTATATTTTCCTGATATAAAGACAGGCAGCTTTTTGTACTCTGATTAATTATGATTTTGTGTCTGAAAAAAATAGCTCTTCCTATTCTACATTATTAATTGGTTATTTAATTAGGGATTCTGGTAGCTTCAGATGTTGGGTAGCTAAAATTGTGCTGTGGTTGAAAAAAATAAAAAAATAATTAAAAAAAAAAAGACTATCTCCATACTGTTGCCTTTTTGTATCTTATGAAGGTCACAATAAGATGTGATTGTTTGGCACAGCAGCAGTGAATTATGCCACCCAGACAAGCTTTTAACCTATGTGCCTTCACTCTGAGTGAGACACACAGGGATGTGCTCTCTTTAAACAGTTCTCTATTGAAGAGGATTCAATCACCATAATGAATCTGAGGCCAGGCAGCAATCTTCTGCACTGAAAGAATTTCTAAAAGATTGTAGAATTTGTAAAACGAACAGCTCACAGACTAAATGGCTGTGTGGGTGAATCAATTATTGCAGGGCTCGCAGTAGTCATAATATTTAGTACATATCATAGAGTGTTTCAGGTACAATAAGATATGCTAGTTTTTTCCCATTCCTGCTTGAAAGTGGTGTGTGCTCCACAACTTAGTCAATCTTCAGGATCTAGTTAGAACTAGTATTAAGTCAATAAAAAAATCCATCTGCTGCTGCAGTGCATGTACCAGGATCCGAGGGACTCACATTGCTAAACAATAATTGTATTAAAACGTACACCACTGAGCTGCTCATTTGGAAAAAGCATGATCTATCTCGAAACACAAAACACATCAAGGGCTGAAATATTTTTAGAGGTAGAGCAGGGCCAGTGCTGAACAGCTTCCTTATTAATACAATAATTATTTTATTTTGACAGCACCATTTATAACCTTATAGTCTGTGTCCAGCTACCCGTATTCCCATTAATCAATGATTTGAAGACAACTGTCATCATTTCATTTTATTATGACTTATAGGTTCATTGCAGTTCACTTAAAAGTTGCGATGAGCAAGACACTGGTGGGCAAGAACCAGACCTTCATGGGCTGGCAAGTGCTTGTGCCTGGAGCTGGCCAGGATGGCAGCAAGCAACCATGCCTGCTGCATGACCATGGGGACCTAAGCTGCATGACCTGAGCAGGGACTAGGGGGACAGGGGCATGTGGGACAAGCAGGGCTGCTGGAGGTCGGGGGGGAATCAGACTGACCACTGGAGAGGTACTGAGGCCATGCTGGTGAATTAAAAAGCTGGATGGGCAATTTGGCTTGCAGGTAGGACATGCAAAAACCCCCCTGGCTCACAGTGGGATGATGCTGAGATGCTATGGGAGAAAATAGGAAGGGCACAATGCCTTGAGAAAGGAAATATTGCTGCTAAAATAGAAACCCTTGGTGGCACCAGAGTATATACCCAAAGAACCAGAGGATGCTTCTCAAACCTCCAGCCTCGCCATGAGTTTGCAGCATCCATGCTGCACCCAGCCACTGGCGAGCAAATGAGGACACCCCGCACGTGGTTCTGCAGCTTGGCCCTGCCGAAGCCGCATCACCATGTCACCAAGCCATGCCAGAAACCACCAAATGCACTTCCACGTTGCCTACAGCCTACCCTGAAACGCACAGGGCTAGATGGCAAACAGGGTGTCCCTTTAATGAAACGACAACATATTAAAAATTATTACAGCTTCGTCTTTTCAGGTTTTAGACAATGTAATGTGATTTATCCAAAGAAATGCTGATGATTAGACATTAAATGGCACTAAATATTCCACTTCCTCTGCGCTGCCTGATAAACTGGTTTCATTAACATTATAAGTAACAAAAGTTTCCATTTCAGTCGGCCCATTTTGTTTTCCTCACGATCCAAGTTGCAGCTGCACAGCACTATATTACAGGGACCTCGCAGAGCGGCAGCTTTGGGCTCTCCATCATTCCCCACGGTTAAAGGGACCGAGCCGGCTGCGGGTGGCACACAGTCGGATATCCCAGCTCAGTGTCCTGGTCCTCTCCATCTGCTGTCCCTGGGGGCCATCTCAGCACCTCCCTGCCCAAGCCAAGCCAGACCTTCTTCGTCCCGGTCCCCAGCCCATGAGAGACATCGAGGGACATCCCCTGGGGCTGGCACAACCATCCCAACTCCATCCTTTTTCTTCCCCTCAGGAGATTTTTCGTTAGCCACGAAGTCTCTCTCTATTAAATCATGTGCCTCAGCCTTAAGTGCAGGTTAACACTGTGCCCTGAGTGTAAGCTACTGTATCTGTCAAGGATACCTCCATGATTTATCTCTTCCAGCCTTATAGAAGAGTTCACATCTGGATATACAGTGCCTCTACATAATTTCCAAATCCAGCCATTCGGCCTGCTCCCTCGGAGACCTAGCTGTAACTCCTCACTGCTGGAATTACAGCTAATTCCCAATTCAGGCCCTTATATCAGGTCCTGTCCAGGGCATTGCAGCCCTGCAGTGCTAGGCAGGGATGCTCTCACATGGTACCCTCCCAACACACTGCAGCTCACCCGGTCCTTTCCCCAGTCTTTGGTCACATCCACTTTCTTTCAGGGAAAACCTCCCTTTGCCATAACCACAGAGACACTTTCTGAAAGAGCTTTTAAAAGTAAGACTGCAATTTAAGTGCATGCCAACCGATTCAATGAAACCTCACTCCTGCCCTCAGGCAGCGCTGATGGCTCAGGGTGGCCCTGGCTGTATTTTGGGTGGGGAGCAGAGGCTGGTCCAACCACCTCCCATCACTCACCATGCAGGAGCAATCAAACCTTCTGCACCCACAAACTGACGACTTAACACAGCAAAGCAGCCCCACTTGCAGCACCGAGCCCGAGTGCCATGTCCCGTCCTCCTCCCGTGCCTCGGGTAGCGTTTCCACACATACACGCAGATATTTAGATGGCTATATATTATTGTTTATGTAAAGCCATAGCTTTCCCTTGATTGCAAGGCATGGTGGGGCTGCTGACGAGGTTTGCTGTTGACATTTCTGCATTAGCTGGCTTTTGTCAATCCTGGCAGGCTGAGAAATTCTATCTTAAGGGCTGTTCTTTATTAAATTTGCAAGATACAAAACTGTGACTGACTCTTTTCTTTGGTGAATGTATAAATAATAAATCCAGATCGCTAAAAATAACAATTAAAATATTGCTCAAATTTAAAAGCAAAAAAAAAAAAAGGTGATTTTCCAAGAGCCTGGCAAGGGCTGCACGAGCAGAGGCAGCGTCCCTCCTCGAGGGCTTCTGACAGCTGTCAATACTCAAAGTGCTTGAGGAGGGGGACAGGGCTGGAGGGAAAAAAGAGCGCGCTTGAGCTGAGCTGCTATGTGTTTTACCAAACTTTGTCACAGAGTCTTTTATACAACTCCTTTATGCAGGATCTGTGACATAATTCCTATTTTTTTCCACCAGCCATTATATATGATAAATAAAACAATGCACTGAAAACACTGAAATCTCTCATCAATGTCTTTGTGAAAAGGGCCCAGATAAATGAGTCTTGGAATCAAAGGCAGATTACATGACTGACCATGTATCATCCTCTATGTATTGAACATAGTCTTTGTAAAGATAGAGCGGTAATAAAAAGTGGTATTGTGTGCTGTGAAAGGCTGTGTGGGTCTGTGCATGACTAATCTGTCTTTCTGCATTATTTTATTCAATCTTCTCTGACTTTATGCCTTTGACATTTTTGCTACACTCAGTAAATTTGAGTGAATAGGCAATTTTAAAGAATTTTTATAGGGCTTCAGAGAAGTCATACGCAGACTGTATCTTTGTTCAGATTTAACAGTTTAAATATTTCCTTTGTCTAGGATGCAGAGTAATCTTTAGGCAGAGGAGAAGAGGGGGATGGGGTAGGAAATGCCTAAACCTCCCTTCATATTTTGGCAACCTCGTGGCAGGGCCAGCAGCAGGAGCGGTGCCAGGGGCTGATCCCAGTGGGTGCGGGTCCCCCAAGGAGCGGGGGGCAATGGATCAGGCCCCAGCAACTTTGCTGCCTCGGCCAAAGAAGGACTGCGGGAATACCAGCTCCCTCCACGCAACTCGAGTGGGAAGGGGATGAAATGTGTAAAGGGCTATTGTGAATATAGGCTTAAATATGATCCTCTTGCATCAGCCAATTTCTCCGACAAGATATTGCAAGGGTTGCTGTTTCTTAGTAAATAATGATTTTATTGCATCTCTTTAATGAACTGATAACGTGATACACAGTAAATTATCTGCATCTATAACATTACTGAGGATAAGCAGCGTGGTTTTAGTAATTTATACCACAGAGAGACATGCATTATAAAAATAGGAAAATTATTTCCTTTGTTAAAATGTGCAGAAGTCTTTACCTGAGGAACACCAGACAGATTAATCTCCAGAGATCCACTCACTTGTATTTAAGCTGTTGAACTGTTCGCTGTTTTTTTTCCTCAGAACAGTCGAAAAAAACATTTTGTGAGCCAGAATTGACACTGTGGGTATTGTTCCTGCTCACACAAGTTATTAAAATAATTACTAAGCTATTTTGAGGTAACTTGAAGCTTTCTTTAAAACTTAAATCCGAATCTGAAGGAATTAGCGTAAATGATTTGCATTGATGCAAACTGAGGTGTTGCTGGGCACCTCCCAGCAGCGCAGCCCCATCACTCACCACAGCCTGGGGGCTCTGAGATGGCCATTGCTGGGTGGGACGGAGTCTGGGGTGGGAACTGGGTTGGAGAAGCCATTGCTTATGTGGGGCTGCAGAGGGGCTCACGCCAGACCGTGGCACAGCACCCACAGCATCACCCTGCACTGCAGTGCTCGGCCCCGCTCATGATCCGAGGGGGGAAGCAATTTCTGCTGCTCACCCCCATGAAAGGGAGCCCAAAACTATTTGGGATTTGCTGGCTGACTGCAGACACCCACGGCACTTGCTGCCATGGGGCCACACTGGCAGGATCCTCACCTCCCATCCAGCCCAACACCGCCTTTCCTCACCAGCCACCAACAGCCCAGCGTGGCCTGAAACCTGGGTTTGGTCACTTGAGCCAGGGCAGGGTGAGACTGATCCCC
Source organism: Strigops habroptila (assembly GCF_004027225.2). Classification (NCBI taxonomy): domain Eukaryota; kingdom Metazoa; phylum Chordata; class Aves; order Psittaciformes; family Psittacidae; genus Strigops; species Strigops habroptila. The sequence continues at coordinate 14,219,612 of NC_044302.2, forward strand.
ATGGGCGATCAGTCCCCAGGGGTGATCAATCCTCACAGGCAATCGATCCCCATGGGTGATCAATCCCATGGGTGATCAAACGCCAGCAGGGTGGGCCACATGCCAGTGTATTTTTCTGTATGCACAGGCGGCCAAGAACAGAGTTATGATGTATCAGGGGATGGTTTGTGGGTTTTGGGGATGGTGGTAGGTTTATTTTTTTGTTTGAGTATCAGCACTAACCTTTCAAAGAGACCAAACTTCACCAACCATGCACTGGGTCACCCCATTAACCCACAGCCCATCCTTCCGAGTGGAGTGCATCTCTGGTGGACTGCAATCATTCTCAATGTAATCATGCTTTAGTATCTTACTTCGAAATTTCAACGGGTAAAAATTCCCCATCTCGGTGTGAGATTGCATCATGAATTCCCTCTGCCTTGTACAGCAGGGAGAGAAAAATACCACTTTTCAGCCTTGCACAATGCTTGATGTAAGTTTTTGAAAACGAGCGCTCCAGTAAGCCCAAAAGTATAGGATAATATGACTCATTTATAGATCCCTGATAATAGATGTGGTTTCTGTTACTCCGTTACCACATCAAGGATTACTCCTGCTCCTTCAGGAAGGACACGGCACCCTCCTCCTCACAAACCATTACCATAAAGCGGGATAAACAACAAATACCACCTTATCATTAGCTGCATGGAGCAGTTCCCATTGATTTATGACGCTAAACACTGCAAGGCTGGAGCGGGCTGCGAGCCCCTTTTCTGCAAACGGTATTTGCACGAGAGCATCATAAAACACAGGGAGTCACCTCACCTGGGCTGGGTTTTGTTCACCAAAAAGAAAAAAACAATCATGTTTTACAACTTGCAGGAATTCTCCCCAATATCTGTTATTAACAACCCCGAGATGGCATTTGCATTTTTATAACCTTGTTACTTAAAAGTGAAACAGTAGAGGGAAGGACTTAGTGGTGGCGTTCCCTGTGCGCTTTAATCCCAGCCTGAGCTTTTTATGCTTGAGAGCACCTTATGATGCTGTAACTAACCTCAAACCTGGAGCAGCAGGAGGGCAACAAACCTCCGAATACAGCAATGTCATGCTTTACAGGCACACTCTCTGCAACAGCATGAATGAAGGGGAAAAAAAAAAAAGCCCCGTTGCCTAGGAAACCCTCCAGTCTTGGTAATTATTACTGTAACTGTCTGCACACCCCACCTATAACAGAAATGAATAATAAATTATCAGCGCTGACTGGCAGCTTTCCGCTGTCGCTTCTGCTCGGCGCTGCGACCTACCGGTGTGCACTGGGAACTGCAGCCCCGCCGCGCACCCCACAGCCCTCCACAGCCCCACATCTCCCCCACAAACCCACACAACCCCCGGGTGGGCTCACGTCACACAACACACACACGGTGTCACAGCAGCGGTGCGTCATGTGCCTCACATCATTGCATCATGGAATGGTTTGGGTTGGAAAGGGCCTTAAAGCTCATCCAGTTCCAACCCCCTGCCACGGGTATCGACACCTTCCACTAGACCAGGTTGCTCCAAGCCCCTGTGTCCAACCTGGCCTTGAACACTGCCAGGGATGGGGCATGTACCACCTCTTCGAGCAACCTCTGCCAGTGTCTCACCACCCTCATGGTGAAGAACCACCAGTAAAGAACCACAGCAAAGAACCACAGGTCGCCTCATCCGCTGCGCAGCATTGAACGACTTCTGCTGGCGGACTAGTTTGTTTAGAAATTAGAACACTCGGAGTGATTTACTGGATTTGATTTAAAAGACACAGCAGGAGTTGGCAAAATTCACATATCATGGGGTTAATGTGGGTTAGAATGGAGCTATTTGTAAAACAAAAATATTGCATACCAAATACACACATCTGATTTCTTTTAATCCCAGCTCATTTTTTGCAACATAAATCACTTTGTTAAAATGAACAGCTAAAACAGCTGGTTTAGACACTTTTGAAACACAAAAATCTGCTGCTTTAGATGCTCTAAGTGAGCAATGAAAAGTGCTAAGTGCAACTAGTCTTACAGGAGACAGAAGGAAATAAATCCAGTTTACCTTTGAGTGCACGTCACGGGCTCCACTGGCCCAAGCCAGGCAGGCAGCTACCAGCACAGAGCCGGCTATGGGAACATGCAACAGCAGTGGCCACCACCAGAGTCTTCCGCTTCTCCAGGCCAGACCCTCAGCTCTTTGGGGAAAACAACCCGTTCTCTGGGTGCAGGCAGCTGCCCACCTGACTTGTGGCCAATTAAGGAAGATTGAAGAGTCAAATTTGCCTCCCAGTAAGGAACAGAAAGGGAGCATGTAATTTGCACTGCATAATTGACGCAATGATGGCCCTGCAAAGGGTTATGTGGGGTGGCTGCAGGGCATGGCATGGCATGGCTGAGACACACTGACTTGTCCCTGTGGCCATGCAGTGCCCACACAGGCTGCTGCCACCATGCTCAGGCCAAAGACATCTTGTGCAGCAATGGGCCATGTCCTTCCTGCTGAGGACACACAAAACCTCTCGGGATACACTGGGAAGAACCAAGCCCCCTTCCTCAGTGGCGCTCCCTGGCACACAAGGAGCTCTTTGGCAGCAGGAAAAGCCATCAGTGGTGTTTCAGAAACAGAATAAACTGTGCCCTTATTATTCCTGCAGTGAATACAACCTCTAACGGCAGTACTGGGGGGAAAAGATGCTCATATCAACAGATTAATTTACCACGAGGAACCCTACATGCCTCAAATCTGGAGCACCATTGCTTCATCCTGGTGTTTGCTTCATCCATGTGTTGGTGGTCACCTGCATTCACTTGTTGGCTTCAGTGTTGCATGAAAAGCAGGTTTTCAGTCCTCATTGAGACAGGCCTTCACATGACCATTTTTTTTTTTCACTCTTTAGATTTTCATCTACTTTGGTAGATTTCATTTTTGTTCAGCGTTTGCAAACATTCTATAAGAACCCTGCAGCCGTCTCTTCTTGCTCTAGGCACTGCACAGCGAATCTAGTGGTAAAGCCCAATGAAGAGCCTCAAGATGAAACATCATTCCAGGCTGCAAACCCTCTGACAAGTAAATATACTGCAGAAAGGGCACAGACACATTCAGGCTCCCTATTAGGGAAAACACTCATGTGCTTAGTTTTAAGCATGTGGTTAAATCCATTCTTCTTTGCAAAATCTTTGCGACATAAGCACATGCCAAAGTGCATTCCTGAGTAAGGATGCTTCCCTGAACCGAGGCCATAATTCATTAAAACCCAAGGTGCATTTATCCTACTTTTTCCCGTGAGCAGGGATGTGAAAAAAGGGGAGGTGGGGGGGAGAAGAAAACAAAGAATTAATTTTGATTTGAAACTGATGTACGGTGACAAGGGGCATTTGATTTTGTTGAAGTAACTAGAAGCGGGAAGTATTTCAGAAGATATCTAAATAAATCTTTTTAAAGGTGTTTTTTTTTTTTTCCTCTCTCTCTTTCTCTCCTTTTCCCTCTAATTACCCATGTCTGGTAGTCTTGGATCTCAACCCCTTGTTATTTAAAATACATATTCATGGAACTATATTTTACAGTTGCACTGTTCTGGTTACAAAATAGCTTCTACTTTTCTAGGACATAATTTCATTTTGTTTAGCCAAGAATTCATTAAAGAAGCTATAAATAACCTCCTTTAAATATTTAGCCATGAATAGAGGGTGGACTGGCATTGATGGCTTATTTTAGTACTAATGCAATATGCCTTAAAAAAAAAAGAATCCGCATTTGAGCATGAATCGAGTTAATCATTAACGCTTTCACTGCGATCCTCAGAATCTACTTACAAGGGAGGTTGCCCCCTCCCAGCCAAGCTCTGGGCACAGGAGGGATGCACTACTTCTCCTTCAGTTCTTTCAGCAAGCCATGGTTTGCTCTGTCCCATGGGAGGAGGCAGCCCCGCAGCGCTGGGGGCTGCTCCCCAGGCAGGGACCCGGCTACTGGCCCCTTCTCACACTCTTGCTGCCCAGCACCTTCTGCCACCTTCCCAAACATGCAGCAGAGCATCAGACTTCGACGGAGATGGCCTTTTGTAAAGGGCATCTTAGGAGAAGTCCCAATGCCTCCACCTCCCTTGTAAGCACAGAGAGGCAAAAAGGGATGAAAGTGGGGGAATTGATGATGCCGTGTTAATATCCTATGAGCTGTGAGGAGGTGTTCAAGGTCAGGCTGGACGTGGTTCTGCACAATCTAATCTAGCTGAAGTTGTCCCTTCTCATTGCAAGGGGGTTGGACTAGATGACCTTTGAAAGTACTTCCAAGCCAAACTATTCTGGATTCTATGATTTGGGAGCAAAGATGCAGTTATTTTAGGGGAAGATAAGAAAATGGCAGCAGATGATGCCCTGCTCATGGATTGCTGAGGTTTGGAGAACCAGATGCTGGTGGGTCTGAAGCTGCCCCTTCATAAAGCCACAGAATCATGCCCAAAAGCAAAGCCTTCCTTACATCTCTCAAGCCTTTCTGCCTCACTTCTTAGGCTGAGGCTTAATGATGTCAGCTGGAGAGTAACATCAGTTTAAAGTACTCCAGCTCCTCATGCCCTCTGCCAATGTTCTCCCTTGTTTTCCTTGCTCAACACATTACCCCTCTAACTGTGCTGATACAGACACGCTGACAAAGAGATTAGGAAACTCACTAGCTTCAATAAAACACACACAGCTATTGATAAAAGCAAACCCAGTAGTGTGGGTTTTAAACCCAGCTCTGCCACCTATTATCATTCAAGGGCTAGCCCTGACCAAGGCTGTGTCAGCACGAGGGAGGGGATGGCAAGAAGACAGGAAGGAGCTGCTGGGCAGGGACTCCTGAAGCCAGGATTGCTCTCAGTCGTGAGAAGGATACATAAGGATACATAAAACTGTACCCCAAGTGCTGCAGCATTGCTGTATTTTGAAATAAAGTTGAAGCATTATGACATTTTTCCTTCGTGCTGACTCCCTCTGGGCATTCCCAAGACAATTACAATGTTTTCTGAGTATACAAAAGAACTAGGAGATTTTGTAATCAGTGTCGGAGTTTATGCTTCTCTCCTTAAGAGCATTCAATTTCCATGCACATTCTTTAGCAAGAGGTTAAAACACAATGGCAGAAGAGAATGGACTGCTTTTATGTCCATGTGGTAGTAAACACTTCAAGCTAGAAATGCAAGTTCAAAATGAAAAGCTCTCTGTGTTCTTTCCAAATCAGTAGTAAAGCAACAAAGAAACACACAACTTTCACAGCTTTTTTACTGAAAATTTAATTTTACAAAATACCCTTTTCCATCAAAGAAACTTCCCTGCAATGTACGTGAACCCAGTGTTTTATAGATCTGTACAGTGAGATATCAGAGAGGTTTGAAAGAAGGAAGAAAACTTTCAGCAGACACCTAGTTGCAAAACCTACAGCAATGTGAATACAAGTGTGTCTTAAAACACTAAAGAAAGTAATGCAATATAACTAGTGAATCTATTTGAAATGTGAGAAGTTTCCTTAAAATGGTCCATATGGTACGTAGAACATCACAGCTGGCACTAAACTGCCTGTATTTAGGCTTAAACACAAAAACAATGTGTGTAAGGAACAGTTTTCTGAAAAAGAACCCAAGTGCTGCTCTTGTAAGGCAAACATACACAAAGGTGCTGACAGCACACAGGGAAACCCACCAATTGAGATGAAAACTCAAGTGTTCAAACAGTGAACCTTTTTAAACTTGCCAATAAACATTCCAAGGATAACCGATGCCAAACTAACAAGAGGACACCCTTTTAGCGAGCGACGTGTCGCACATACAGTCCTACACAGTCTCAACAAATATGCACAGATATATCTGGTTGGCTGGGCAGGACCTAGGTGGGCTGCTGCATCCTGGCAGCTTTGAACTTTGAAATCCTCTTTGGAGGTTCTTCTGATGCTTCAGACAAGACTTCGTCTGATTTCCACTCCAGAATGGTAGGCAGGACGGGGTGAGCAATGACTGGGTGTGGTATTAAAGAGGGAGACAAAGGCTCCTTTTCTATAACAGTTCCGGAAAATGCCTACAACAGAGGAGAATACTCAAAATGAGCTAATAAAATGCAAATGTGAAGCTATGCCCATAAGGTCATTACCCTATATTAGCCTGATTAGGATTGTTATTTCTCTTAATCGAAAGTAAAGAAATGTCTTTAAATCAATGATCATTCCTTGCGTAAGTAACCAGATTGTAATTAACCTCAAAATATAGCTTGTTCAAAGATGACCAAACGAAAGACAGTGTCTTAAAAGTACTACTTCATTTCATTCCTCCTTATGTGGTATAAGTGATCTAAAAATTTGCTTCCTCACTGACACATGCTCAAGAAATAAACCAGCTGATGTAATATGTAACTTCATTTTGGATAAGGAACGTAGAGATTTTGCAAAGTTGAAGCATGTCAGCATTTCCACCATACGTCATATTTTATGACTTAGTATCTTCTAATTGCATCAAGCTGACATACTGCATACAAATTGGCAAGCACATATTTTGTTTGTTCTTTCCTCCTTACCAAATATGATCAAAAAATGGTGAAAGCAATTTATACTTAAGAGAAAGGCAAACGTGCCTCCAACTATTTCTTTCAACTTGACTCTATAAAAGGTCTAATAAAAACATTTAATGTTTAAAAATTATAATTTATATGCAGTCAATTATAGGACTTAATCCTTTTTAACTTAGCTAAGAAATGATTCTTGGAAACCGTTGGGATAAAAGCAGCTCAGAACTACTTTTTCTAAACATATTTAAGAACAAATCAACCTGCTATGTATTGAAAACAGAAAATTCAGAATGCCTAAGGACCAGCAGAAGCAGTTTACATCCAAGGTTTGATGCTCAGACTGGGCACAAAGGAATGCACACCAGATTCATTAACTACGCTTAGTTCTGCTTCTTCATAACTCAGTTACCAAGAAAAACAAAGCAAAACAAACCAACCATTCTTTTCTTGCAGGACCTGCAAAAAAGCAGTGGGGTTTTGTTTTCTGCTCCAGTAGCCAAAGTCTGCCTAAAGCTGTGCCTGTACACAACTGCCTTGTTCTGACACCACGCTTGTTTTCAGAAACAGGTAAGCAGAATCGTGGTAAAATCAGAAGCAAAAGGAAGAAAGTTAGTGTGTTGCAAACATATTTCAAACACCCACAAAACCAACCAAAACCACAGCCAACGGTGTTTGAGAAAGCATGTCTAACTGGAGTGGCTTGCTCTCTCTCTCCTTAAGTTACTTAACACATTATACTGTAAAGAATAATCATGCCATATTCAAAAAATGGAGTGAGTGTACTTAGATGTTTTATAATAATATAGCAAATATATTCCAGAAAGTCTAGAACATGAAGTGCTAACTCTACAGATGGATCTTCCACCATCAATCACATCCTGCCTGGATTTGTCTGTAGCTGTCTGCATGAAAAGTGATGATAAACAATAGCTTTTATGAGGAATTCATTTCTTGTAGAAAATAATTATTTTTTTTAAACAGAGTTTACATTGAACTTGCTCATTGCATTGGAAATTACTGAAAACTGTTTCCTCTAGTTTGAAAAGAATTAGTGAAAGTTCTTACACAATAAAAATGAAGAATACTCTGCCCTGAATTTCAGAGCAGCAGCTACATTTAATTCTTGTATTCACCCAGTCACTAAAGCAACTGTACATTTTCCCTCATATTGTAGAGTCTCTTTCCTTTACAATGAAGCCCCGAACTTTCCAAACATGTGAAAATAGACTTGTTTGGGATCACGAATGGCCCTAATCTGGAAGAGGATGAGTAGAGGTGTAGTGCTTCCTTCCACAGGGCAATTCCTCTGTCTTTGGCAAGTCCAAGTAACTCCACTGGTATTTGTGTCTATTAATACTTAAAAACACCACCTGGAAACTAGCTGCCAGGTAGCTGTGCAACACAGGTTGCAGAGAATCAACTCTCCTCTCTCACCAACTATGAAGCACAGTTTTTTTTTTTTAGTTTTTTTTTTTTTTAAATCCTGCTGTATATCCTGCAGGGACATTTTCAGGATGACCCAGTAAACACGACACTGGTTTCATCACTCCAGCAAATGACTACTTCATCAAATCCTCATGGAAGAGCTTCAGGTCCTGGGGAAGCCCCTGACTCGTCTTCTCCCTTCTGCCCCCATGATGCCTATGACAGAACTTGTCACCCATAATGTCCTTCTGAAGCAAATTAGGTAGGAGTTAGAAAATTATTTTACAGAAATCAAACTGATGGTATAGACAACTACAGTCATTAAATTTCTTGTTTTTATCCCTGCCAACGATCAATAATTAATTAAAAACTGTACCTCGGCTGTCCCTGAAGAGGGAGGAAGCTTTTTCGGTGGCTGCTGCTGCCCCTCCTCCTCCTCCTCCTCCTCCAGTACGCCTTCGCTGTTGTCACTCTGAGTGGCTTCATCATAGCTAATACTCCTCTGAACTCCTCGTCTGTCATCAAATTCAGCAGCACTGTTCTCACTGGTATCGCTACAAACACTGTTCTCTCTGCTTCGAGACTTCAAAATTGATTTACGAGGGACATACTCTCCATTCACAACATCAACAAAGACTCTATAAAGGAAAATGTTAGCTTTAATAAACCATTTCAGGATCAGATGACAAAGTTACAGTGATTTTGCTTTGTTTTTTGTACAAATTAATTATGATGTGCTTTTCCGACTTTTTTGCTGCAGAATTACAATACTGTACCTTCAGAGGCATTTTATTTACCAACATACAAGAATCAATTCTGCAGAGCAAACACTGTTATGTCCTTTATTCAAGAATTAAGTTGGTACACTCTTCCAGCAGAAAACGTATAGCTCTTTGAAAAGTGTTAGGAAATGGAATAGTGTGAGTTATCCAAGTTAGAAAAAAGGTAAACTAGACAATTGTCAGGGTTGTTTCGGTGAAGAGAAACAGAATATCACAATGACTGAAGGTTTTCTAGAATGAAGTCCTTGTCAGGTGTAGAATATAAAAACAAATACTTGAAACATTCATTGCACATGGGAAGGATGAAGCTTGTTCCTGACAAGTGCCATACTCTCCTGCTTTCAGTCAGAGGGGGGAAAAAAAAAAAAAAAAGGGAAAAAATAAGCTTTTAAGATCAGATCAACACGAAGACACTTTTCAAGTATTATCAAACTGCAAACTGATAAAGAGGCCTCTTCCTACAGTACTCCATCTCCATGACTTAAAGAAGTCAAGGGTGCGTGGAGAAGAAAGAGTGGCATTAGAAGACAGTGCCAATTTTTTCAAACTCACGAAGGAGAAGCCCAATGACTGGACGGGTTTTAAGGGTGTTTCTTAACAGCTTTATTCATCAGGCACTCCTGGGAACACTTGCATCTCTCTACAGAAATTGGGGTTCCTTTGCAGAGCTCTGGGAGAGCACCCCGGAAGAATCCTCTACCTCATCTTCAGCCCCAGCAGCACTAATTACAGAAAGGGTTTTAAGCTCTCCCACTTTGTGACACGTTTTTTAAGATATTTATGTTCCTGAATACACTGACATACAAATGCAGTGTGATTTTCACAAGCACTTAATCAAACCATCTAATAGGTGTCTGTGTATATCTTTACAAACCTAAATACTTGGTTTAACTCTCCTTGTCACCCTAGTTTTTTATTTTATAGAGTCCTCTAAGCCCAACAACATTTCTCAGGCTCTCTCGACTGTGGGTGTTTTACAGGTGAGCACTTACGTTTACAAAGAATAGAGACAGGCACGGATTAAAGCCAGGGAGAGCAAATGCAAGAGAAACTATGCCAACAGAGACCTGAGTATATTCTGAAGATACTAGAAGGAAGAGACAAAAACTGGCAATTAGTAACTGAGAAAGGAGAAGTATTAAAAGGGATAGGTCTGGTCCGTTCTGCTTGAAAACAAATACAGAAGCAAAAGATATGGAATTAGCCAGAAGATATAACATCACTGCTATATCCCTTTACCCAGATGATATATACTGACAAATTTACCTCCATTTCAGAAGGTCTGAAAAAGTAGATGAATGATGAATTGCTAGCTGGAAAAGGAAATTTTAAGCTTAAAAATGTTTTACAGATATGAAAGAGCAGCAACCATGCAGAAGCCACAAACTTTCATTTTTAAGTAGTAAACTCAGTTCCAGCTGTTTATTTCAGGAAACAGTAGGCTCTGTTTCGTACTATAGGTGAACAGAAATGAAAAGAGAAGGTCTGCAGAGGGGAAAGCTCACGCGCCAATGCTACGAATCACACACCGGTAAATATCTGCTGGGGTTTTGATGTTAGGCAGCTCTGGAGTTGCATGGCCATTGCCACTGCTGTTCTTCCGTTTACGCTTGGCCTCTTCTTTCTTTTCGCTGAATTTCAAAGTAGTATTTTTTCCTGTGTTTATTCTTACCTGAAAATTGAACACAAAGGATGGTCTAGACCATAAAATCAACAATCACTAGGCTGCAAATCAACTGACTTCTGACATTCTCCTATCCAAGCAGTTGGGAACTATGAACCATAGATAAGTTAAAGAAACGTATGAATGGTAACATTCATAGTGTGAACTGTTTACCACTTGCACTAGGCTGGGGCATTTCTTTGCACTAATACACACAGATTTTGCATATAATATACGAAAATCTGCTTGTTCAAACTCTGCTCAACAGCTGAGTTGTCCAACAGTTAATTTAAAGTCCAGTAAAAAGTAATTTTAAAAAGTCCTAGATAGGATACTACCTTTCCAGAAGCCAAGACAGCAAGCATACCTTTGAAGATCATTTTTTTAATACCATATTTGATACTGAAGGATTTAAACAGTGGGTTTCAGGCATTTGAAAAAAAATCCAAAATGTCACCTACAGTTACCATTCTACATTATCTACAATCTTCTATCTTAGATATAGACATGGTATATATGTCTTATGGAATCTCTTGAGAAAAAGATATATATAAAGTACAAACCCTTTTAGGTTCAACAGTATGAGAGAAAAAAATAGTTGGAACAGAGTTATCTCCAACATCTATATCGTCTTCATCATCACTGTGATAGTAAGTAGAGCCATTAAGTTGGCCACCAAACAAGTCTGAATTTGTTACTTGTTTGTGGAAGTTGCCCTGAGTAAGAGAGTCTTCTGCTCTATACGTCCCATTCAGATCCGTCCTCTTATCTTCTTTCTCCTCTTCAGAGGAGCTTGCATCTTCTCCATTTGTCTCAACTGTACCAGGCATCCTATGAAATGAAAAATATCCAAGTGAACTGAGGCAATTCATACTCTTGAGAGACACAGGCATATAAAATCATGAACAAGCCTGTATGTAATTTTCTTTAGCCAGGTACTGTATTTTTAGCCAGATTGTGGAACCTTTTTAACAGTCTGTAAGAATGACTATGTCCTTCCCGTATCAACTGGAAATACCAAAACTGTGACATTCTGGCTAATGATATATGTATTGCTTTAGGATCAGAACAGATCTCAGGATGTCATTAAATACTAAATGTGTCAACTCCTACATTGTAAATGTAGGATTTTTCTAGCCTGTGGGAAATGGATTTTACTTCCCCCTTTTTTATCATCCTAAAGAAAAAATACTATACTGCTGGACTGCTATGGTTGCACAAAAGAGGCAGGTTTTAGCACCTTTGGCCTTGCAGTGCATGCTTTGTTCATGTTTCACCCTTCTTCCAGCTATTATAATTTTAACTGCATTTAATTAATAGCCTATCAGCTATTTGCACTCACGGCAAGATCCTCTGTGTACAAATAGAATCACATGCCTGTAGCTTTCTGAGCTCTAAACCTGACAGCGCTACTGCAGCACTGTACCTGTCGAGTTCACCAAGTAACGTTTCTTGTCTCTCGAGCTCTTCTAAACGGGCCCACAGTTCCTCCTCCGACTGAAAATGGCCCACGGATTTTGTATCATTTCCATTCACTGGAAAATCCACCTCAAAAACATTTGATACTTTTGGCTTTGAGTGAGGTTTGTGAGCAGTTCTGTATTTTCCTGTGTAATGAAAAACAAGATGCAATTACTAAAGCAATTGACAAAAAACCAAAAAAAAGAAACAAAAAACCCCCCCAAACATTGGGGGTTGGGAAAAACCCCCAGAGGAATTAAGGGATATGAGCAGAACATTTTCCATTTCAAATTATTGTTTAACTGTTTAAGTGAAACTGTCAATGAACCAGAGCACGAGTACAGGATAATAGTCTAATAGTCTCCGGATGTTAGAGACATACCAAGGCAAAGCAGAGATGTTTATTGACAAAGCAGGAAACACTGATCCTTTGACACTTTTATTACAACGTGGCATTTTTTACCTCTTGTGCCAAACAGGAGACTTTGATTTGCTCTGACAGAAACCAGCGTGTGAATGAGACATTTGCTCACCGCCCCATTAACAGCAACATTTTATTTACCAAGAAAACAAACCTAGTTTGTACTTTTGCTCATTTTGGGCAAAGTTACCTATATTTAAAGAGCACAGCCTTTCTGGTTTTGGTTGTATTTTTTTAAATTCACAGTGAAGATCATTAAAAATGATCCCCAGAGTCATCTGGAAAATCTGATCAAAATCCAGTCATTATGAATCACTTATTTTGGTGAAAAAGACCCCCTCTGAACGGCACAGAAAAACCTGCCTTTCAGAAATAATAAATATATATCCATTTAAAGCTTCAAAGGTGACCCAAGATACACACTTGTGAGTAAACGGTAGTCACCAACAAGTTCTTGCTGGCATTTAAAAGCTTTGCTACCCAGTAAAACAGTGCATCCACTGAGGATGGGGAATACTTTCTACCATTTGAGTGCTGTCTAGCACATAGGGAACAAACCGCCTGCCAACAATACTAATGCTTTAGCCCTGTCTGTGTGAAGGGCAAGACTGCTCCTTCGATCCCCCTTCTCCCAGAGACTGGCAGTTCCTGGGGCATCGCCTCTACCTGCACAGTCCCAGGCAGCTTCCCAAGGGAAATTCCTACTCTCTGCCCATCAGCACCCGCACACAGGATCCGCACCTCTTTGCAGAGGGGAGGACCCTTCCCCTTCCATCCCTGCCACAAATACACCCAACACTTTGTCTGTACAGTGTGACTCAGTATCTCAGGGGGGAAACTCTGTTTTGTGCATCTAATCAACAGTAATACAGCGTCCTCGTTATTCAGCATCCTTCAAGTTTTAGAATCCTCTTTCTCTTAACTAATTGTGCGGCCATTTTTTTTTATTTTAAGGACTTGTGGCTTAAGGATATCCTTATTCAAATACGTCAGCTTATACTTTAATCCTGAGTTAAATACAAATTCAATAGCAACATTAAAAAGCAAACAGGTGACTGTAAGTAATGTTAGAATGTGTATCCCTTACTCTTCCACGGGACAGCATTTTTCATCATCTCATTAAGAAAAGACTGAAAAGTACTTTATTGAGATTTGAATATAAATTGAGGTAAGCCAAGCAATCAGAGTAGCTTGGGAGAATTTCATTTGGTATAATTACAAAATTAATAAATAAAATTTGGAAGGATTAGTTAACAATCTATTTCAATTTGATTTTCAGATTATGCCTTCCCAATTTCTTTCAGATACACTTCAGTGTTAATCACTGACTTGACTACCAAGGTAAGCATGTGGCTTCCTGAACACCAGCAAGTGCTTCAATGTGCCAGTGGTTTTCCCTCCTCATTCTAATAAACTTGTCCATTAGAAAACCAGGTCAGATCCCAAAGACAACAGAAGATAACCACTTGCTGCTCCAATATCATCTGTGCTCACTCACTGCCGCTACAAAGCACCACCATTAACTTCATACACTAACAAAAAAAAGTGAAATATTAAAATCCAGAATGGAGAGTCAGCAATAAACTAATGAGATGCTCAGGATACTTGTCCTTGCCTTCTTCAGAGATACAGCCCATTTCCATGTGAATAAAACCAGTTCCTAGCCTGCTGAAGCCCAGGCTGCCCCAAAATAATCGCCAAGTTATTCTTTTAGTTACTTTTCTCTCAATCTCATTAGAGATTGGTGCTGATAGAGAACGTACATAATTCCCACTTACAGATTTTCAGCAAAAATTAGGATGACTTCAGAGGACAATGATGATGATGAAAATTTAGGATGCAATAAAGCTGCACAAAGGCTGACCTGGCATCCATAGCATGCTGCTCTATTAACACTACTACAATGGGATTAATTTCCCAGAATGTTACTCCTCCTATTTTGCAATGACATCTACCCAGAGTAGATACCCCTGTGGCAGTATAACCCCAGCCAGCAATTAAGTACCCCGCAGCCACTTGCTCACTCTCCCCTGCCTTCAATGGGACGGGGAAGAGAATCAGAAGGTAGTAAAACCCATGGGTTGAGATAAGAACAGTTTAATAACTGAAATAAAGTAAAATATAATAAGAGTAACAGTAATAGTATTAATACAAAGAAATATATAGAGATAAAAATAAAAGCCAAAAACCATAAGTGATACACAATACAATTGCTCACTGCCTGCTGACTGATGTCCAGCCCATCTCCAAGCAACAACTGGGGGCTCCTGGCCAACTCCCCCCAGTTTCTGTACTGAGCATAATGCTCTGTGGTATAGAATAACCTTTTGGTCAGTTTGGGTCAGGTGCCCTGTCTCTGCTCCCTCCCAGCTTCTTGTACCCCTCCTCACTGGCAGAGCATGAGACTGAAAAGTCCTTGATCAGGGTAAGTGCTACTTAAAACAACTAAAACATTGGTGTGTTATCAGCACTTGTTCTCACACTAAAGCCAAAACACAGCATTGCACCAGCTACCAGGAAGAAAATTAACTCTATCCCAGACAAAACCAGGACACCCCCTTGGTCAGCCTTGGCATATAAAGAATATTGTGATTTATTCCAGAAAAATGGAATGTTGAACTGCCCAGCTCAGGCCTCTGCAAACCACAAAGTACTACTCCTTCTCAA